>NW_006281979.1:0-270 GCF_000327345.1 Myotis davidii | reverse complement strand
TATGTCTGTTCTTGTGCCAATACCAGGCAGTTTGAGAACAGTGGTTTTGAAATACATCTTGATATCTGGTTTTGAGATCCCTCCTACTTTTTTCTTCTTTCTCAGGATTGCTGTAGCTATTCAGGGTCTTTTTTTTTTGTTCCAGATGAATTTTTTGAGAGTTGTTTCTAGGTCTGTGAAATATGCTGTTGTTATTTTAATGGAGAGTCCATTAAGTCTATAGATTGCTTTGCGTACTATGGACATTTTATTGATGTTGATTCTACCAAT
>NW_006281978.1:431372-431802 GCF_000327345.1 Myotis davidii | reverse complement strand
CCACTAGTAGAAGAGACCCCTGAGGATAGTGATGCACCAGTGGGCGGAGGACAACGTCCATGCTCGCTGGGTAGGGGGACACGGAGGCCCAGAGAGATGTGGAGAGGGATCCCAGATCCCAGAGAGAATTGCTTTGGTGGCCTTTGAAGATCCCTTTTTCCTGGCAACAATCAGTCCAAAGGAGGAGACTTGGCCTTGCCAACACCCCAAGATAAGCAATGGGGCTACTTGCACTTGGAAGGCTTCTGGCACCTCCCTGGGCCTTTTTTGAGCCACAAAGGGCGGAGGGAGAGGCCAGGCTCCAGGAGACAGAGGGATCTGTGGAGCCACGGTGCCATCCAGCGGAATCCTTTTTGAGCAGGGCCCGCAGCACAGGGTCCCTGAGCCTGGGGATCTGCCTGGGAAGGCCTTCGGACTGGCGGCTGGAGAT
>NW_006281978.1:429995-430811 GCF_000327345.1 Myotis davidii | reverse complement strand
AGTCAATATCTGTGTGGGGGTATGTGGATTCAGGGAGAAGAAGCCGGTATCTGTGTCTGGCACGTTGATCTGTGAGAAATTCCAGAAGTAAATTGTCTCATGACATGTCTGCATGTATCCGAACCTGGGCTCTCTCCGACCTAACACCAAGGAAGGGGTGTATTTCTCCACACTACCACTGTGGCCATAGCCCGGTATCTTGACAAGCTGAACAGGAGGGCCTCAGTAAAAGCAAAGGCCCTCAGCTTCCCAGCCAATGAATGGGATGGTATGAGGGACCACTCAAGTAAAAGGAACCTCAAACAGGCCAAGGCTCACCCCCTAGGCCACTGTGAGGGTGGGGGTGTGCCACCTGGTCTGGCGTTCCAGCCAGCAGGGCCTCCCTCCTCTGGGTAGGGTTCCCCTCAGGCCCCATTCTAAACCCAAAACAGGGACTCCCCATCCAGGTGCCCTAGGAGTGGATCTGAAAGTACCCTAGCAGCTCTAACTTCAGCAGTCCAGGTTCCTCACCAGAAACCAGGGAACTCACAGATACACTTCGCCAAGCCACCCACACCAAGTGTGTGTGTGGTTGGTGCGGGGGGTGGTCGGGGAGGAATGAGGGACTTTGTCAACGGGGCATGTTTGCCACTCAGCAAAGGGCTGGACCATCTGCCTGGTCTCAAGCAGTGGGATGCAAATGGTAACCACATGCCTACTTCATCCCTCATTCCCTCCCCTCAACCCTCACCACCACCTCCACTACCTCCACCTCACTCCCACAAGCAGGGCAGCCTCACAATATTCCTGCATCAGGAGTGCCCCCGTGCTCCTGGC
>NW_006281978.1:427954-429878 GCF_000327345.1 Myotis davidii | reverse complement strand
CTGGGCCCAAGAGGCAACAGCAGACTACAGGTCAAGGCCAATGTGTAACGAGGGCAGCATTCAGGCAACAGGAGGTGAATGGCCTGCAGGCTCTGGCCCTCCTCCACAGAGCAGCCGCCATGACAGGGAAGGTTCTGCCTGGGCCTGGGATTGCTGCTTCTCCTGGACCAGGCAGGGAGACTCGAAAGGTCATGTCAGAGAAGGCAGGCTTGATGGACCTGAGGCCTGAAACAGGCCCGGGCCCAGACCTTCAACCCACCTGCAGCTGGTCTGAGTGGTGGGTCAACAGGCACCAGCCATCTCCTCTCTGGCCAAACACAGTTCCATGGGACTGACCAACCGTCCATCTCAGGAGGAGGGCACCTGTCCTGCGATGGGCCCACGTGACGCTGTACCAACCTTTTCCTCCGGGCGGACGTAGGTCACGCACACTGACACTGTGGTCCCTACTGCTCTGGAGGCCGCCTTCTCGCCAAGTGGGCCGAAGACAGAAGAGAGGAGAGCAAGAGAGCAAGGGAAAGCTCATGTGTCCCAGGAGAAGGGACACATGAAATGACCTAGGCTCCTACCCCGAGGCAGGGACAAGGTCAGCCGAAGAGGCAGGGACAACGCCAGCCCAGCCGGCTAGCTGTCACCAAACAGATGGAGACAATCAGGCGGTGGGACCGGAGGCCCACTCTGCACATATGTGTCACTGCCAGGGGAACCATACACTTTGACTGAGGCCCAGTGGAGAGGGCCCTCAGAGCCTTCCTATTGGCTTTCATTTGCTTTCAATACCGGAAGCACCCAGAAGAGGCAAAACAAAATGGCGGTGGGCTCCACAGGGTGCCTGTGGGAAAACGCAGGGGCAAGGTGGGTGCCTCACAGTGAGCGGCTCCTCTGTTCCTGGGGAGAAACTCTTATCTACAGCTCCATGGCCGGGGTCACAAGGAACAGGAGGAGACAGGAAACGGCCTATGTGTGCACACATGCTCGCACACGCACGCACACTCTTGACACACACGTGTGTAGTGACTGCTACATTTGTATACACGAATAAAGGAACGGATGAAAGCGCATAAGAGTGAACACTGGCATCAATGAATGCGTAGTATGAATGGCTGACTGACCACATGAATACGGGGAGGGAGGAGGGGATGGGGGGTGATCTCCGTAGAGTGCATACACTGCCAGAGTGAACTTCCCAGAAGGAGCTACTGAAGAGATGGCCCTGGCCTAGGTCATCTGACCCGGGAGGTGGAACCGCTGGTGTCGTCATCAGGTCCGTGGACCGCACCGCCACTGGCCACCTTTCCACAGGGGCGTCCAAGGTTGTAGTTACCACCTGAAATCCTAGGTGGTGGGCAGGGGGCAGCCGCCTGATCCCTGGAACCTGACCCAGAGGCCCTGAGGAGAGCAAGAGAGAGGCCAGCTGTGAACCCAGGACCCATGTGCCTGGTAGAGCTTCGCTTCCACAGAAGAGGTCAGCTAGTAGGAGAAGAGACCCCTGAGGATAGCCACGGGCCAGTGGGCAGAGAGGACAAGGTCCCCGCTCGCTGGGTAGGGGGACATGGAGGCCCAGAGAAATGTGGAGAGGGATCCCAGATCCCAGAGAATTCCTTTGGTGGCCTTTGCAGGCCCCCTTTTCCTGGCAACAATCAGCCCAAAGGCAGAGACTTGGGCTCCCCAAAACCCCAGCATAAGCAATGGGGCTGGTTGTCCTTGGAAGGCTTCTGGCGCCTCCCTGGGCCTTTTTTGAGCCACAATGGGCGGCGGGAGAGGCCAGGCGCCAGGAGACAGAGCGATCTGTGGTGCCACAGTGCCATCCAGCGGAATCCTTTTTGAGCAGGGCCCGCAGCACAGGGCCCCTGAGCCTGGGTATCTGCCAGGGAAAGCCTGCGGACAGGCGGCTGTAGATCAAGTTGGATCTGGGGACCACAGT
>NW_006281978.1:423944-427874 GCF_000327345.1 Myotis davidii | reverse complement strand
CCCAGAAAGCCACAGGGTGGGCGCCAGAAGCAGTGGTGCCCCCAGAGCTTTGAGCCCTGGGCTGCCCTGGGCTGAGGGGCGTGGCCTCGGCGGCCGCCATGTTCTCAACTCAGCAGCTCCAGCTCCTACAGGAGCCTGTGGGCTGGGGGCTGGCGGTGGCTGCAAGACCCAGGTACACCCGTGGGCTCCCTATGGGGAGCGCCCTCCGGAGGCCTGGGACCCGATCACCAGGGAGCAGGGAAAGGGGAGGGGGCAGGAGCCCCGTGCAGACAGCCTCTTCCTGAGCCTCTGGAGCTTTTGCCCTGCACTTGGGCGTGTGCTCATGAGGGTGCTGGTCCCAGACAAGGCAGAGTCCAGCAGCTGCAGGGCAGCTTAGCGTGAGGAGTGTGTGTGGCATCCTTGGGCTCTCGCCTAAAAGAGAGCCTTCTTCTTAAGCCTGTGTCAGGCCTCACTCTCTTGTCACTCTCCTCCATTGCAAGGGACAGCGCGGGGCTCGCGGGAGCGCAAACTCATTCCGCTTGATGGCAGTAGTGTACCACAAATGCCAACCTGTCCTCTTCCCTCCGCCCTTCGCAAAGGAAAAAACGGTCAACCCGTGTCCCAACCACATAACAGGCCAGGCTGGCTCAGGCTTCTGGGCCCAAAAGCAAAGGAGAGTGGCTTTTCTTGAGAGTCCATTCCAAAGGAGAAATTCTGGAAGAAATGGGTCCACAATGGATCCATGGCAGGTCACTGGGAAGAGTAGGCCTTCTAAATAAACACGACCCAAGGAAGGGGTGTATTTCTCCCACAGTACCAGTATGGTCATAGCTGGGTCTCTTGACAAGCTGAACAGGAGGGCCTCAGTAAAAGCAGAGGCCCTCTGAGTCACAGCCAATGAATGGGTTGGCATGAGGGAACCACTCAAATAAAAGGAACCCCAAAGAAACAGGTCGAGGGACACCCACTCAGCCACTCTGAGGGTGGTGGTGTGCCTCCAGGTCTGGGGCTCCAGCCTGCAGGGACTCCCTCCTCTGGGTAGGGTTCTTCTAAGGCCCCTTCCTGACTCCAAAGCAGCCACTCCCCATCCAGGCATCTTAGGGACAGACCTGAAGATACCCGCAGCTCTAACTTTAGCAGTCAAGGTCCCCTCCACCACCCCCACCCGAAGACTCAGGGGAACTCACATGCAGTCCACCAAGCCACCCATACCTGGTGTGTGTGTGCTTGGGGGAGGGTAGGGGGAGTGTCAGGGAGGAACAGGGCACCTTCTCAATGGGGCATGCTAGCCAGTCACTGAAGGGCTGGCTTATCTGCCTGGTTTCAGTGGGATGCAGTGGGATGCAAAGGGTAGTCACACACCTTCTTCATCCCCTTCTCCCTACCTCTTCCCCCACCACCTCCACTGCCTGCACCTCACCCCCACAAACAGCGCACCCTCACAGAAATCCTGCATCATCAGTGCCCGAGTGCTCCCCAGGCTGGTGAAGTCCCAAGGTTCAGTGAGCTGGGCCCAAGATCGAACTGGAGCCTACAGGTCAAGGCCCAAGTGTACAGAGGGCAGCACTCATGCAAGAGGAGGCGAAAGGTCTCCAGGGCCTGGCCCTCTTCCACAGAGCAGCCGCCATGACAGGGAAGGTTCCCACTGGGGGCCAGGACTGCTGCTTCTCCTGGACCAGGTGGGGAGACTCGAAAGGTCATGTCAGCGAAGGCAGGCTTGATGGAGCTGAGGCCTGAAACAGTCCCGGGCCCAGACCCTCAACCCACCTGCAGCTGATCTGACTGGCAAATCTACAGGCACCAGTCATCTCCTTTCTGGACCCACACACTTCCATGGAAATGACTGACCATCGGTCTGGGGAGGAGGGCATTTGTCCCGGGATGGGCCCATGTAACATTGTACCAACCTCTTTCCTCTAGGCGGACGCTGGTCATGCACACTGACACTGTGGTCCCTACCGGTATGGAGGCCGCCCCTCACTAGGTGGGCCGAAGACAGAAGACAGGAGAGCAAGAGAGCAAGGGGAACCTGGTGTCCCAGGAGAAGGGACACATGAAATTCCCTAGGCTCCTACCCCGAGGCAGGGACAAGGCCAGCCCAGCCCAGCTAGCTGTCACCAAACAGACGGAGAAAATCGAGGTGGGACCAGAGGACCACTCCGCACACATGTCACAGTCAGGGAAACCATACGATGTGGCAGAGGCCCAATGGAGGGGGCCCTGGGAACCTGCCTGTTGCCTTTCATTTGCTCTCAACCCCAGAAGCACGCAGAAGAAGCAACAAGGGCCGAACCCGGTTTGGCTCAGTGGATAGAGCGTCGGCCTGCGGACTGAAGGGTCCCAGGTTCGATTCCGGTCAAGGGCATGTACCTGGGTTGCGGGCACATCCCCGATTCCGGTCAAGGGCATGTACCTGGGTTGTGGGCACATCCCCAGTGGGAGATGTGCAGGAGGCAGCTGATCGATATCTCTCTCTCCTTGATGTTTCTAACTCTCTATCTCTCTCCCTTCCTCTCTGTAAAAAATCAATAAAATATATTAAAAAAAGAAAAAAAAGAAGCAACAAGGAACTGCAGTGGGCTCCACAGGGTGCCTGTGGGAAAATGTAGCATCAAGGTGGGTGCCTCATGGTGAGGAAGAACTCTAATCTACAGGAGCATGGCCGGGGTCACAAGGAAGGGGAGGGGAGACAGGACACGGCCTACATGTGCACACACACACGCACATTCGCAGCGCACACGTGTGCAATGACCGCTATGTTGTTATCCATGAATGGAGGAAGGAGCGCAAGAATGAATACTGGCACCAATGGACATGCGGGATGAAATGACTGGCCCTATGAATGAATACGGGGGTAGGGGGGCGCGGGTGAGCCGGTGATCCACATAGAGTGCACACACACTGCCAAAGTGAACCTCCAGGAAGGGACTACTGAACAGATGGCCCTCACCTAGGTCATCTGATCTTGTGGGTGGAATCCCTGGTTTCTCTGCGGGGTCCATGGACAGCACTGCCACCAGCCACCTCTCCACTGGGGCACCCAAGGTTGGAGTGACCGCCTGAAATCCCGGGAGGTGGGCAGGGGCCGGCCGCTTCCTCCTGGCAACAGGAACCCCAAAGGCAGAGGCCTGGGCTCCTCAAAGCCCCAGGATAGGCAATGGAGCTGCTAGGGCTTGGAAGGCTTCTGGTGCCTCCCTGGGCGTTTTTTGATTCACAAAGGGCGGAGGGAGAGGCCAGACTCCAGGAGACAGAGGGATCTGTGGAGCCACAGTGCCATCCAGTGGAATCCTTTTCGAGCAGGGCCCGCAGCACCAGGCCCCTGCGCCTGCGGATCCCCTGCGAAAGGCCTATTGCGATCGCCAGGCAGGCTGGGTCTGGGGACCACACAGCACTGTGGGCAGGGTATGGGTAGCCGGCACACCTGCACAGTGGCCAAGGAAGCCACAGGGTGGGCGCTGGAAGTGGCGGTACTGCCCTACTGGGCGCCTGGGCTGCCCTGCGCTGAGGGGCGTGGCCTCGGCAGCCGCCATGTTCTCAGCTCGGCTGCTCCAGCTCCTACTGAGGCCTGTGACCCAGGGGTTGGCACTGGTTGCGGGAACCAGGTCCACCCATGGGCTCCCTGTAGGGAGTGCTCTCTGAAGGCCTGGGACCCAACCACCAAGGAGATGGGGAAAGGTTGAGTTTTTCTTTGTTAAATGGTATTTAAATGTATAAAACAAATATCAAGAATATAAATCTTTGTTTTACTATAGTTGCAAATATGAAAAAATTTCTTTATGTGACACGGCACAAGAGTTAGGTTAGGGTTTTTCTTTTTCTAAATTAAATCTTTATTGTTCAGATTATTACACTTGTTCCTCTTTTTGCCCCCCATAGCTCCCTCTCCACCCAGCACCCACCCCACCCTCTGCCCTTTCCCCCAACACCCACTGTCCTCATCCATATGTATAA
>NW_006281978.1:412057-422036 GCF_000327345.1 Myotis davidii | reverse complement strand
CCAAATGCTGCCTGCTGCCAGACAGTCCAGTTTCTCCCTGTATGAGTCTGGGTCCCCAGAGACTCACCTAGAACTGGAGTTCAGAGCAGTCAGGGGCTTGTGACTCCCTCTCGATTCAAAAAGACAGCCGCATCCTCAGTTGCCAGCCCTTGCCACGTGTGCCTCCGTACCTCTGCACTTCCTCACCTCCTGAGTCTCAGTGTGCTTTTCTCTTTCCTTCTAGTTGTAGAATTTCCACTCAGCCAGCCTTCCTGTGGTTCTGGACGATGTCTGTTTTGTCTTTTAGTTGTATTTTTGAATTTGTTGTGGGAGGCAGCAATTTCCGGTGTTTACCTATGCTGCCATCTTGGTTTCTCAAGTTAGGGTTTTTCAAAATGCTGACGCACCGAGCTCAAAAGATTCACCATCACTAGTCTAGGCGCTCCGTGCCGCTCAGAGGCATGCGAATACACACATATATGGGTTTCCGAGGCCTGCCCACAAGCGTGCTCAAACACACACACACACACACACACACACACACAGACACACACAGACTCACATACTCACAAATACAGACTGGAGCAGCAGGTCCATGTTCTGCACGGCGGGTCCTTAATCTGGGGATGCAGGAGTTGGTCCTGGCCAAAGAGCATGCTAACTCCCCCTTGGGCTGAAGGTCAATTCGAACTCATAGGTCAGTACCTGGCACGGCTCAGGACGCTGGCCTCCAGGGCCTCTGCACTCACAAGGCCTAAGTCTGCTCGGCAAAACGTCGGGGGACTCACAACTGAGAAAAGAACGGACAGGGAACAAGGGAGCATGTTTCAGCTCCCATCCTGGACATGTGAAAGCAAAGGGTGTGAGCTCAGCCAGGAGCTGAGCCTGGAGACCAGCTCCCAAATACTAGCTGACCCCCAACAGGGAGGAGCTCGCCAGGGACTACAAATGAGCCACCCCAGGAGTTCTTCCCCCCGGCAGGCTCTCTGGACCTTCGGTGTCTAGATGAAAATGCCCCTCATTCCTGCCTTTGGCAGACAGGCTGCCTCTGTGGTGGACAAGTGGACAATGGGGGTGAGGGGGGCAGGCTTCTTTCTGTCAACCCCGCTGCTTTGAGCTGGAGGCAGCAACTTCACACTTGGTCTGGCTTTAATGGAGACCTGGAGAGTCAGTGGTGAGTGCAAGCCAGGGCCGTTCCTTCTCCTCGCCCAAGTGTCTCTCAGGGCCTCTTGATGGAAGGTGGCCCAGAACGCCCAAGTCTGCCAATGTATGGCCCGTCATCTTTCCGCTCAGCTCAGTTCCGCGCCCAGGTTTACTAGAAGGTCCTCTCCCTTCAGGGAGCTGTGTCCGGGATCCTTGGGGGCGGGACTGAGTTGGAATCCTGGAGACCCCTAGGGATGGCAAGATGCCTGCCACACTTGGATTCCTGGGCGAAGGACGCCCTCTGCCCTACCTCCTTCGTCTGGGTGAGGGCCTCAGTGAGGGCCACTGCCTTCTGGGCTCTGCTTGTGCCCTCTCACTGAGTTGCTGGGTCCCGTGGCTCCAGGAAGGCGGGGTTCCACCTGTGCTCCCTGAGAATGTCACTGGCCTGCCTCTCAGGGAACTCCCAAATTCCAAGGAACTCTCCTGCCCGCTTTGGAGGGGAATGGAAGGTGGGGAGGTGTCTCTGACCTGGCTGCACCTGTGCTCCCTCCCAAGGAGAAAGGGCACAGGGCCAAATGCCCACAGGCCTGGGCCTGGGCTCTGTCCCAGCAGCTGCAGCTTCCTTAGTCCCGCCCAGTCATGGCGGCCGCCTTGGTTCCCAGAGTGCCTTGGCTTCCTGTGAGCAGGGGGTCGGGGGCCCTGTCCTCACGAAGCCCATCTCAAAACCCATCTCAACAGCTGCCTTGGGAACCCCCGCTGCCTGGCCAAGCTCTTGAACTCCAGGGATCCAGACCCCTGTCCCTGCCTGTGCAAAGCCTCCCTCTTTTGTCACTCTCCTCCATTGCAAGGGACAGCGTGGGGATCGCAGGAGCACAAACTCATTCCGCTGGATGGCAGTAGTGCACCACAAATACCAACCTGTCCTCTTCCCTCCGCCCTTCGCGAAGGAAAAAACTGTCAACCCCTATCCCAACCTCACAACAGGCCAGGCTGGCTCAGGCTTCTGAGGCCCAACAACAAAGGACAGTGGCCTTTGTGGAGAGTTCATTACAATGGAGAAATTCTCCAAGAAATGAGTCCACAATCCACTCATGCAGGCCAGGGGAAAGGGTAGGCCTTCAAAATAAACACGACACAAGGAAGGAGTGTATTTCTCCACATTGCCAGTGTGGCCATAGCTGGGTATCTTGACAACCTGAACCTGGGCGTCAGAGGACAAGCTGAACCAGAGGGACTCAGTAAAAGCAAAGGCACTCAGAGTCCCAGCCAATGAATGGGTATGAGGGACCACTCAAATAAAAGGAACCCCAAACAAACAGGCCCAGGCTCACCAACTCGGCCACTGTGAGAGCAGGGGAATGCCTGCAGGTCTGGGGCTCCAGCCTGCAGGCATCCCTCCTCTGGGTAGGGTTCCTCTAAGGCCCATTCCTGACCCCAAAGCAGCCACTCCCCATTCAGGTGCCCTAGGAGCAGACCTGAAGGTATCTGCAGCTCTAACTTTAGCAGTCCAGGTTCCCTCCCCCAACCCCAGTCCCTTTCTGGAGACTTCAGGGGAAGTCATGCGCACACTCGCACGCGTGCATAGTGACTGCTACCTCTGTATTCATAAATGAACGAATGGATGAAGGCATGCAAGAATAAACACTTACAGCAATTCACGACCAGGGTGACTGACTGACTGACTGACTGACTGAATGAATGAATGAATACAGGGCGGGAATCTCTTGAAGTGCACAAACACTGCCAAAGTGAACCTCCAGGAAGTGTTATGAACAAATGGCCCTCGCCTATATCATCTGACCTTGTGGGTGGAACCCCTGGTGTCTCCGCCGGGTCCATGGACCTCACCGCCATCCGCCACCTTTCCACTGGGGAGCCCAAGGTTGGAGTGACCGCCTGAAATCCCTGGAGATGGGCAGGGGCCTGCCGCCTGAGCCCTGGAACCTGACCCAGGAGACCTGAGGAGAGCAGAAGAGAGGCCAGGGTGCCAGGAGAAGAGGGGAAGTCCAGATCCCGTGTCCAGGGCCAGCTGTGAACCCGTGTCCCTTGTGTCTGGAGCTCTCAGAGGAGGTCCAGCCTTTTGGAGAAGAAGACCCCTGAGGATAGCCATAGGCCAGTGGGCAGAGAGGACAAGGTCCCTGCTCGCTGGGTAGGGGGACACGGAGGCCCAGAGAGATGTGGAGGGGGATCCCAGATCCCAGAGAGAATTGCTTTGGTGGCCTTTGCAGGCCCCTTTCTCCTGGCAACAAGAAGCAAAAAGGCAGAGCTATAGGCTCCCCAACAGCTTAGGATAGGTAATGGGGCTGCTTGGGTTGGACAGCTTCTGGCGCCTCCCTGGGCCTTTTTTGAGCCACAAAGGGCGGAGGGAGAGGCCAGGCTCCAGGAGACAGAGGGATCTGTGGAGCCACAGTGCCATCCTCCTCTGAGCTGAGGGGCGTGGCCTCGGCAGCAGCCATGTTCTCAGCTCAGCAGCTCCAGTTCCTACAGTAGCCTGTGACGTTGGGGGCTGCTGCTGCCTGCAGGAGCCAGGTCCCCCCTTGGCCTCCCTGTGGGGAGCGCTCTCTGGAGGCCTGGGACCTGACCACCAGAGAGTCAGGGAATGGGTAGGAGGCACAGCCTCTTCCTGAGCCTCTGGGTCACATCCCCTGCACTTGCAGGCAAATGCTAGCTCTCGAGGGTGCTAGTCCCAGACAAGGCAGAGTGCAGCAGGAACAGGGCAGGTTAGAGTTAAGAGGTGTATGTGGCATCCTTGGCCTTGCGCCTAAAAGAGAGCCTGGGTCCCAGGCCACACAGTGTCCCACAGAGGCCCTTCCTGTTTTCTGGGACAGAGTGCCCATGCCCACTGGGCACTGCGTGGATACCCTCGGATCAGGTCACAGGGGGCTAGGATCCCTATTTGGAGAGTGACTGCATTCTCAGGATGGAGGCAATCGAGGTGCATTTCCCTCACATGGCCCAGTGCCTAGTCACACCTTGCCCCTCAGAGTCAACCCAACACACACATTTAAAGGCCAGCATATGCTCATACATTCCCTTGGACAGCGTGCACAAAGTGTGTGAGCTCAGCCAGGAGTTGAGCCTGGAGACCAGCTCCCAGAGACCAGCTGATCCCCAGCAGGGAAGAGCTTGCCAGGGGCCACAAAAGAGCCACCCCAGGAGTTTTTCCCTCATGCGGGCTCTCTGGACCCTCCAGGTCTAGATGGAAATGCTCCTCATTCCTGGCTTTGGCAGACAGGCTGCCTGTGGTGGGCAGGTGGACAATTGGGCCAACGGGGGTGGGCTCCTTTCTGTCAACCGAGCTGCTCTGAGCTGGAGGCAGCATCTTCACACTTCCTCTGGCTTCAGTGGAGACCTGGAGGGAGAGTCAGGGGTGAGTGCCAGCCAGGGCCGGTCCTTCTCCTCGCCCAAGTGCTGCTCAGGGCCTCTTGATGGACGTTGGCCAAGAATACCCAAGTCTGAAAATCAATGTACGGCCGGCCATCCATCCACTCAGCTCGGTTCTGCTCCCAGGTTTACCAGAAGGTCCTCTCCCTTCAGGGATCCTTGGAGGCATGCCTGTGTTGGAATCCTGGAGACCCCTAGGGATGGATGACACCATGCCTGCCACCCTTGGATTCCTGGGTGAAGGACTCCTTCTTCCCTGCCTCCTTCGTCTCGGTGAGGGCCTCAGTGAGGGGCACTGCCTTCTGGGCTCTGCTTGTGCCCTCTTGCTGGGTTGCTGGACCCCATCTCAACAGGAAGGTGCGGTTCCACGTGTGCTCCACGACAATGTCCTTGGCCCTCCTCTCAGGCCACCAACTTCCAAGGAACTTTCGTGCCGCTTTGGAGGGGGCTCGAGGGTGGGGAGGTGTCCCTGGATGGGCCACACCTGCGCTCCCTCCCAAGGAGAAGAGGCACCAGGCCAAATGCCCACAGGTCCCGGCCTGGGCTCTATCCCAGCAGCTGAAGCTTCCTTAGTCCCGCCCAGTCATGGCGACCGCCATGGTTTCCAGAGTGCCTTGGCTTATTGTGAACCAGGAGCCGGGCTCCCTGTCCTCACAAAGCCATTCTTGACAGCCTCCTTGGGAACACCCAGTGCCTGGCCAAGCTCTTGACCTGCCAGGATCCCAACCCCTGTCCCAGCCTGTGCCAGGCCTCACTCTCTTGTCACTCACCTCCCCTGGAAGGGACAGCGCGGGGCTTGCGGGAGCGCAAACTCATTCCGCTGGATGGCAGTAGTGCACCACAAATGCCAACCTGTCCTCTTCCCTCCGCCCTTCGTGAAGGAAAAAACTGACAACCTGTGTCCCAAAGCGCACAACAGGCCAGGCTGGTTCAGGCTTCTGAGGCCCAACAACAAAGGAGAGTGTCCTTTCTGCAGAGTCCATTCCAATGGAGAAATTCTGGAAGAAATGGGTCCACAACCCATTCATTCAGGCCATGGGAAAGGGTAGGCCTTCTAAATAAACACGACCCAAGGAAGGGGTGTATTTCTCCCACAGTACCAGTATGGTCATAGCTGGGTCTCTTGACAAGCTGAACTGGAGGGCCTCAGTAAATGCAAAGGCACTCAGAGGCCCAGAAAATGAATGGGTTGGCAAGAGGCACTACTCAAATAAAAGAAACCCCAAACGAACAGGCCAAGGCACAACCATTAGGCTACTGTGGGCGTCAGGGTGTGCCTCCAGGTCTGGGGCTCCAGCGTGCAGGGCCTCCCTCCTCTGGGTAGGGATCCTCTAAGGTCCTTTTTGACCCCAAAGCAGGGACTGCCCATCCAGGCACCCTAGTGGCAGACCTGAAGGTATTTGCAGCTCTAACTTTGCAGTCCAGGTTTCCCCCAAGACCGGGGGGAATTTCAGACACAGTCCGCCAAGCCTCCCAGAACTAGTGTGTGTGTGGTTGTGGGGGGTGGAGGGTGTGTGGTTGGGGGAAGAATGGGGCACCTTCTCAATGGGGCATGCTTGCCAGTCACCGAAGGGCCAGCCATTCTGTGTGGTCTCCAGCAGTGGGATTCAAAAGTTAGCCACATGCCCGCCTCATCCCCCTCACACTCCCTCTCCACACCACCTCAACTACCTCCACCTCACCCCCACAAGCAGTGCACCCTCACAATATTCCTGCATCACCAGTGCCCGGGTGCTCCCAGGCCTGGTGGAGGCACAAGGTTCAGTGAGCAGGGCCCAAGAGCAAACGGGAGCGTACAGGACGAGGCCAATGTATACGGAGGGCAGCACTCACGCAAGAGAACGCAAAAGGCCTCCAGCACCTGGCCTTCCTCCACAGAGCAACAGAGTGGCCTCTCTGACAGGGAAGGTTCCCATCTGGGCCTGGGACTGCTGCTTCTCCTGGACCAGGTGGGGAGACTCCAAAGGTCATGTCAGCGAAGGCAGGCTTGATGGAGCTGAGGCCTGAAATAGGCCCGAGCCCAGACCCTCAACCCACCTGCAGCTGGTCTGACTGGCGGGTCAACAGGCAGCAGCCATCTCCTCTCTGGCCCCACACACTTCCATGGGACTGACTGACCATTTGTCCGGGGAGGAGGACATCTGTCTTGGGATGGGCCCATGTGACACTGTACCAACCTTTTCCTCTGGGTGGATGCTGGTCACGCACACTGACACTGTGGTCCCTACTGCTCTGGAGGCCGCCCCTCGCCAGGTGGGCCGAAGACAGAAGAGAGGAGAGCAAGAGAGCAAGGGGAACCTGGTGTCCCAGGAGAAGGGACACATGAAATGCCCTAGGATCCTACCCCGAGGCAGGCACAAGGTCAGCCCAGCCGGCTAGCTGTCACCAAACAGACAGAGACAATCAGGCGGTGGGTTCGGAGGCCCACTCTGCACACATGTGTCACCGCCAGGGGAACCATACAATGTGACAGAGGCCCAATGGAGAGGGCCCTCAAAGCCTGCCTATTGGCTTTCATTTGCTCTCAACACCAGAAGCACCCAGAAGAGGCAACACAAAACTGCTTTGGGCGCCGTAGGGTGCCCGTTGTAAAACGCAGGGGCAAGGGTGCCCTCATTGTAAGGTATGTCTGCGTTTCTGGGGAGGAGCTCTTATCTACAGGGGCATGGCTGGGGTCACAAGAAACAGGAGGGAGACAGGAAGGAGGGCATCTACGTGTGTGCATACGCAAGCACACATATGCACACTCGCAATGCACATGGGTGTAACAACTGCTACATTTGTATTCATGAATGAATGATCGAATGAAAACGCCCAAGAATGAACACTTACACCAATGGGCACTTCCAGGAAGGGGCTACTGAACAGATGGCCCTTGCCTAGGCCATCTGACCCTGGAGGTGGAACCGCTGGTGTCTGCACCAGGTCCATGGAACGCACCACCACCTTTCCACTGGGGAGCCGAAGGTTGGAGTGACCGCCTAAAATCCCCTGAAGTGGGCAGGGGCCGGCCACTTCCTCCTGGCAACAGGAAGCCCAAAGGCAGAGACAAGGGCTCCCCAGGACAGCCAATGGGGCTGCTTGGGCTTGGAAAGCTTCTGGTGCCTCCCTGGCCCTTTTTTGACTCACAAAGGGCGGAGGGAGAGGCCAGGCTCCAGGAGACAGAGAGATCTGTGGAGCCACAGTGCCATCCAGCGGAATCTTTTTCAAGTAGGGCCTGCGCCTGGGGATCCGCTGGGGAAGGCTTATGGCGATCGAGGCAGGCTGTGGGTCTGGGGACCACAGAGCATTGTGGGGCGGGTCTGGGTGGCCGGCACACCTGCACAGTGGCCAAGGAAGCCACAGGGTGGGCGCTGGAAGCAACAATGCTCGCCCAGGTGGGCGCCTGGGCTGCCCTGGGCTGAGGGGCGTGGCCTCGGCGGCAGCCATGTTCTCAGCTCAGCAGCTCTCCCAGGCGGGCGCCTGGGCTGCCCTGGGCTGAGGGGCGTGGCCTCGGCGGCAGCCATGTTCTCAGCTCAGCAGCTCCAGCTCCTACAGGGGCCTGTGGCCCTGTGGGCTGGTGCTGGTTGGGGGAGTCAGGTCCACCTGTGTGCTCCCTGTGGGGAGCGCCCTCCGGAGTCCTGGGACCTGACCACCAGGGAGACGGGGAAAAGGGAGGAGGCGGTAACCCTGTGAGGACAGCCTCTTCCGGAGCCCCTGAGCATTTCCCCTGTGAGCGTGCATGGCAGGGTGCTGGTCCCAGACAAGGCAGAGTCCAGCAGGAGCAGGGCAGGTTAGAGTGAAGAGGTGTGTGTGACATATCACACACACACACACACACACACACACACACACACACACACTCGGCAGCGGATCCATGTTCGGTCCGACGGGTCCTTGATCTGGGGATGCAGCCTTTGGCCCTAGCCATAATGGTAAACTAAGCCACCCTGGGGTGAAGGCCAATTTGAACACTTAGGTCAGGACCTGGCAGGGCACGGCTCAGGACACTGGAATTCAGGGCCTCTGCACTCACAAGGCCTAAGTCCGCTTGGCAAAAGGACGGGGGTCTCACAACTGACACAAGAAGGGACAGGGAACAAGGAAGCATGTTTTGGCACCCTTCTTGTACACATGAAAACAAAGGGTGTGATCTCAGCCAGGAGCTGAGCCTGGAGACCAGCTCCCAGAGACCAGCTGACCCCCAGAAGGGAAGAGCTCACCAGGGGCCACAAAAGAGCCACCCAGGAGTTCTTCCCCCATGTGGGCTCTCTGGACACTCAGGGTCTAGATGGAAATGCTCCTCATTTCTGGCTTTGGCAGACAGGCTGCCTCTTGGTGGACAAGTGTACAATGGGGTTGAGGAGGGCGGGCTCCTTTCTGTCCACCCAGCTGCTTTGAGCTGGAGGCAGCATCTTCACACTTCCTCTGGCTTCAGTGGAGACCTGGAGGGAGAGTCAGGGGTGAGTGCCAGCCAGGGCCATTCCTTATCCTCACCCAAGTGCTGCTCAGAGCCTCTTGATGTAAGGTGGACCAGAACGCACAAGTCTGCCAATGTATGGCCCTTCGTCCATCCGTTCAGCTTAGTTCCACTCCCAGGTTTACCAGAAGGTCCTCTCCAGGGAGCTGTGTCTGGGATCCTTGGGGGCGGGCCTGGGTTGGAATCCTGGAAACCCCGAGGGACGGATGGCACCATGCCTGCCAAACTTGGATTCACAGGCGAAGGACTCCCTCTGCCCTGCCTCCTTCCTCTGGGTGAGGGCCCCAGTGAGGGGCGCTGCCTTCTGGGCTCTGCTTGAGCCCTCTCACTGGGTTGCTGGGTCCCATGGCTCCAGGAAGGCGGGGTTCCGTGTGTGCTTCCTGAGAATGTCACTGGCTCACCTCTCAGGCCGCCAACTTCCAAAAAACTCTCGTGCCGGATTCGGAGGGGGATGGAGGGTGGGGAGGTGTCCCTGGATGGGCCGCACCTGCACTCCCTCCCAAGGAGAAGGGGCACCAGGCCAAATGCCCACAGGCCTGGGCCTGGGCTCTGTCCCAGCAGCTGCAGCTTCCTTAGTCCCGCCCAGTCATGGGGACCACCTTGGTTACTAGAGCACCTTGGCTTCCTGTGAGCCAGGGGCCAGGCCCCCTGTCCTCAAGAAGCCCATCTTGAGAGCTTCCTTGGGAGCCCCCAGTGCCTGGCCAAGCTCTTGCCCTCCCGGGATCGCAACCCCTGTTCTCCTGTGCAAGGCGGCTCTTGTCACTCTCCTCTGGAAGGAATGGCGCGGGGCTCGCGGGAGCGTAAACTCATTCCGCTGGATGGCAGTAGTGCACCACAAATACCAACCTGTCCTCTTCCCTCCGCCCTTCGCGAAGGAAAAAACTGTCAACCCCTGTCCCAAGCTCACAACAGGCTAGGCTGGCTCAGGCTTCTGAGGCCCAAGAACAAAGGAGAGTGGCCTTTCTGCAGAGTCCATTCCAATGGAGAAATTCTGGAAGAAATGGGGCCACAGTC
>NW_006281978.1:409893-410896 GCF_000327345.1 Myotis davidii | reverse complement strand
TACCCTTCCTGGAGATGTGGAAGCAAAGGGTGTGAGCACAGCAGAAGCTGAGCCTGGAGACCAGCTCCCAGAGACCAGCTGACACCTAGGAGGGAAGAGCTCACCAGGGGCCACAAAAGAGCCACCCAGGAGTTCTTCCCCCATGTGGGCTCTCTGGACACTCAGGGTCTAGATGGAAATGCTCCTCATTTCTGGCTTTGGCAGACAGGCTGCCTCTTGGTGGACAAGTGTACAATGGGGTTGAGGAGGGCGGGCTCCTTTCTGTCCACCCAGCTGCTTTGAGCTGGAGGCAGCATCTTCACACTTCCTCTGGCTTCAGTGGAGACCTGGAGGGAGAGTCAGGGGTGAGTGCCAGCCAGGGCCGGTCCTTCTCCTCACCCAAGTGCTGCTCAGGGCCTCTTGTAGGAAGGTGGCCCAGAACGCCCAAGTCTGAAAATCAATGTATGGCCGGTCATCCGTCCGCTCAGCTTGACTCTGCTCCCAGGTTTACCAGAAGGTCCTCACCCTTTAGGGAGGTGAGTCCGGGATCCTTGGGGGCGGGCCTGAGTTGGAATCCTGGAGATGCCTAGGGATGACACCATGCCTGCCACACTTGGATTCCTGGGTGAAGGACTCCCACTTCCCTGCCTCCTTCATCTGGGTGAGGGCCCGAGTGAGGGGCGCTGCCTTCTGGGCTCTGCATGTACCCTCTAGCTGGGTTGCTGGGTCCCATGGTTCCGGGAAGGCGGGGTTCCACGTGTGCTCCCTGAGAATGTCTCTGGCCTGCCATTCAGACCTCCAACTTCTAAGGAACTCCCGTGCTGGATTCGGAGGGGGCTGGAGGGTGGGGAGGTGTCCCTGGATGGGCCGCACCTGCACTCCCTCCCAAGGAGAAGGGGCACCAGGCCAAATGCCCACAGGCCTGGGCCTGGGCTCTGTCCCAGCAGCTGCAGCTTCCTTAGTCCCGCCCAGTCATGGGGACCACCTTGGTTTAGAGCACCTCTTGGCTTCCTGTGAGCCAGGG
>NW_006281978.1:408395-409764 GCF_000327345.1 Myotis davidii | reverse complement strand
GGGGCTCACGGATGCACAATGCCATTCCGCTTGATGGCAGTAGTGCACCACAAATGCCAACCTGTCCTCTTCCCTCCGCCCTTCGAGAAGGAAAAAACTGTTAACCCGCGTCCCAACTGCAAGCACAACAGGCCAGGCTGGCTCAGGCTTCTGAGGCCCAACAACAAAGGAGAGTGGCCTTTCTGCAGAGTCCATTCCAATGGAGAAATTCTGGAAGAAATGGGTCCACAATCCATTCATTCAGGCCATGGGAAAGGGTAGGCCTTCTAAATAAACATGACTCAAGGAAGGGGTGTATTTCTCCACACTACCAGTGTGACCATAGTTGGGTATGTTGACAAGCTGAACGGGAGGGCCTCAGTAAAAGCAGAGGCCCTCAGAGTCCCAGCCAAGGAATGGGTTGGCAAGAGGCACCACTCAAATAAAAAGAACCCCAAACAAACAGGCCGAGGCTCACTCACTTGGCCACTGTGAGCGTGGGGGTGTGCCTGGAGGTCTGGGGCTCCAGCCTGCAGGGCCTCCCTCCTCGGGGTAGGGTTCCTCTAAGGCAATGGTCTGCAAACCATGGCTAGCGAGGCACATGGGGGGCTCTTTGGCCCCATGAGTGTGGCTCTTCGGCCCCTTGAGTGTGGCTCTTCCATAAAATACCACATGTGGGCGTGCACGTACAGTGCGATTGGAACTTCGTGGCCCATGCGCAGAAGTCGGGTTTTGGCCTGGGCAAGTCTATTTTGAAGAAGTGGCCTTAGAAGAAGTGGGGGGTGTCGGTTGGTCTGGCGAGGGGAGACGCGGCACAGAGACTCCCCATCCAGGCACACTAGAGGCGGGCCTGAAGGTGCGCGATTCATGCATGTAGCATCCCAATTCTCATGGCACCACGGATTGGAAAATAGAAATCGAAGCCACAAAGTGGGGAAGGCAGGCCACGAGAAATTAGGCCCCAGCCCAGTGGTTCTCAACCTTCTGGCCCTTCAAATACAGTTCCTCATGTTGTGACCCAACCATAAAATTATTTTCGTTACTACTTCATAACTGTAATGTTGCTACTGTTAAGAATCGTAATGTAAATATCTGATATGCAGGATGTATTTTCATTGTTACAAATTGAACATAAGTAAAGCATAGTGATTAATCACAAAAACAATATGGAATGATATATGTGTTTTCCGATGGTCTTAGGCGACGCCTGTGAAAGGGTCGTTCGCCCCCCAAAGGGGTCATGACCCACAAGTTGAGAACCGCTGATCTAAGGCCCCTTCCTGACCCTAAAGCAGAGACTCCCCATCCAGGCACACTAGAGGCAGGCCTGAAGGTATCTGAGTTCTAACTTTAGCAGTCCAGGTCTCCGCCCCCTCCCGGAGACCCCGGG
>NW_006281978.1:392561-408283 GCF_000327345.1 Myotis davidii | reverse complement strand
GAATGGGGCACCTTCGCAACAGTGCATGCTCGCCAGTCACCTAAGGGCCTGCCATCCAAAGGGTAGCCACATGCCTGCTTCATCTCCCTCACTCTCCCCCCAACCACCCATCTACTATCTCCACCTCACCCTCACAAGCAGCGCACCCTCACAATATTCCTGCATCAGCAGTGCCCGAGTGCTCCCCGGCCTGGTGAAGGCCCAAGGTTGTGAGCTGAGCACAAGAGCAAACAGGAGCCTACAGGACTAGGCAGCACTCACACAACAGGAGGCAAATGGCCTGCAGCCTCTGGCCCTCCTCAACAGAGCGGCCGCCATGACAGGGAAGGTTCCCGCCTGGGCCTGGGACTGCTGCTTCTCCTGGACCAGGTCGGGAGACTCGAAAGGTCATGTCAGCAAAGGCTGGATTGATGGAGCTGAGGCCTGAAACAGGCCCGGGCCCAGACCCTCAACCCACCTGCAGCTGGTCTGAGTGGTGGGTCAACAGGCACCAGCCATCTCCTCTCTGGCCACACACAGTTCCATGGGACTGACCGTCCATCCGGGGAGGAGGGCACCTGTCCCGGGATGAGCCCATGTGACGCTGTACCAACCTATTTCCTCTGGGTGGATGCTGGTCACGCACACTGACACTGGTCCCTACCGGTATGGAGGCTGCCCCTTCCAGGTGGGCCAAAGACAGAAGAGAGGAGAGCAAGAGGAACCTGGTGTCCCAGGAGAAGGGACACATGAAATGCCCTAGGCTCCTACCGTGAGGCAGGGAGAGTCCAGCCCAGCCCGGCTAGTTGTCACCAAACAGACGGAGAAAATCAAGCAGTGGGACCAGAGGCCTACTCTGCACACATGTGTTACCACCAGCAGAACCATATGCTGTGACTGAGGCCCAATGGAGAGGGCCCTCTGAGCCTTCCTGTTGGCTTTCATTTGCTCTCAATCCCAGAAGTACCCAGAAGAAGCAAGATGGAACTGCAGTGGGATCCACAGGGTGCCTATGGGAAAACGCAGCATCACGGCGGGTGCCTCATGGTAAGGAGGAACTCTTATCTACAGGAGCATGGCTTGGGTGACAAGGAAGAGGAGAGGAGACAGGACATGGCCTACACGTGCACACACGCACACACATTCGCGACGTACATGTGTGCAGTGACTGTTACATTTGTATCCATGAATGAACGGACGGACCAAGGCGAGCAAGAATGAACACTGGCAACAATGGACGCGCGGGATGAATGACTGACAGGCCCTATGAATGAATACGGGGGTGGGGGTGGAGGTGATCCCCGTAGAGTGCACACACACTGCCAAAGTGAACTTCCAGGAAGGGGCTACTGAACAGATGGCCCTCGCCTAGGTCATCTGACCGTGGAGGTGGAACCGCTGGTGTCTCTGCAGGGTCCGTGGACCGCACCGCCACCCGACACCGGACACCTTTCCACTGCGGCGCCCAAGGTTGGAGTGACCTCCTGAAATCCCGAGAGGTGGGCAGGGGCCTGCTGCCTGAGCCCTGGAACCTGACCCAGGGGCCCTGAGGAGAGCAGAAGAGAGTGCAGGGGGCCAGGAGACGAGGGGAAGTCCAGATCCCGGTGTCCAGGGCCAGCTGTGGGCCCAGGTCCCATGTGTCTGGAGCTCTTGGACAAGGTCCGGCCAATCGGAGAAGACCCCTCAATACAGCCATGGGCCAGTGGGCAGAGAGGACAAGGTCCCTGCTTGCTGGGTAGAGGGACATGGAGGCCCAGAGAGATGTGGAGAGACATCCCAGATGGGAGACTTGCTTTGGTGGCCTTTGCAGGCCCCTTAGTCATGGCGACAAGAAGCACAAAGGCAGAGATGTGGGTTCCCCAACACCCCAGGACAAGCAATAGGGCTGCTTGGGCTTGGAAGGTTTCTGGCACTTCCCTCGGCTTTTTTAATTCACAAAGGGCGGAGGGAGAGGCCAGGCTCCCGCAGAAGGAGGTATTTGTGGAGCCACAGTGCCATCCAGCGGAACGATTTTCGATTTTCGAGCGGGCCCCTCCGCCTGGAGATCTGCAAGGAAATGCCTGATAGCCATTGACAGGCAGGCTTGGTCTGGGGACCACAGAGCATTATGGGGCGGGTATGGGTGCCTGGCACACTTGCACAGTGGCCAAGGAAGCCACAGGGTGGGCACTGGAAGCATAGGTGCTCGCCAAGCTGTGCCCCTGGGCTCCCCTGGGCTGAGGGGCGTGGCCTCGGCGGCAGCCATGTTGTCGGCTCAGCTGCTCCAGCTCTTACAGGGGCCTGTGGCCCTGGGGGCTGGTGCTGGCAGCAAGAGCCAGGTGGACCCGTGTAAGGGGAGGAGGCGGGAGCCCGGTGAGAACAGCCTCTTCCTGAGGCCCTGGAGCATTTCCCCTGCACTTGTGCTCCTGTGCTCGCCAGGGTGCTGGTCCCAGACAAGGCAGAGTGCAGCAGCTAGGGCAGGTTAGAGTGAAGAGGTGTGTGTGGGGCATCCTTGGGCTCGCGCCTAAAAGGGAGCTGGCGACCCAGACCACACAGTGTCCCACATGGGCCCTTCCTGTTCCCTGGGACAGAGGGTGCCCACACCCACTGGGCACTGGGTGCTTATGCTCGTATCAGGTCACAGGTGGCAAGGATGCCTATTTGCAGAGGAAATCATCCTCTGGATTAAGGTGATAGACATCAGTTCCCTCACTTCCCCTCCAGAAGGCCCTGTGCCTAAGCGCTCCGTGCACCGCCCCCCTCAGAGGACACCCCTCCTCAAATGGCGCCCTTGGACCTCCAGCTCAGCACCTGGCTGTAGGACTTGGTAATGACTCTGGCACAGACCTCCGGAAGGACTCAGAGCACTTGAAGGGGCACCTGTACCAAACCCACAAGACAGGCCAATGTCTTTCTGGCAGCTTTCTCTAACCCCGCCCAGACATGGCGGCCGCCATGGTCCTGAGTCTTGGCTTCCTATGGGGGACAGGGGCCCGAGAGCCCTATGCCTTGAGGTCAGAAGCCCGTCTCTATAGCTTCCTTGGCCTAGGAGCACCTGGCCAGCCTGTTCACTTCTGGGACCCCGACCCATAGACCCTGTGCATGTCTTCACGCCCCTGTCAGTCTCCTTGGCTGCAAAGGACCTTGCAGGGTTCGCGAGGAGCAAAGCGAGACCACTTGATGGCAGTGTGGTACCGCTGATGTGAATCTCGCCTTTTCCTGGCACCATCCCCTTGTACTCCCTCCGCCCTTCGCTACCAGAAAAAAAGATACACAGGTATCACATCTGAACCATAGGGCAGGGCTCACCCAATTGGCCCCTCTGAGGGTGACTGGGAAGAGTACACACACTGCCAAGTGAACTTTCCTTGAATGGGCTACTGAAGAAATGAAAGTCAGGGAGACCTTGTGACTCAGCTGTCTGCGGGTCCATTTGCTTTGGTGCTGCACGCGATAATTAAAGTGCTGCGCCAAGGTTGGCCTGACCACGCGAAATCCCTGGCTGTGGGCAGGGGCAGGCCACCTGAGCCCGGAAAGCCCACGGAGGCCGCCTGATGAGAGCAGAAGACAGGCCAGGGTGCCAGGAGAAGAGGGGACCTCCAGATCCCTCTGCCCAGAGTGAGCCGTGACTCCATGTCTCATTGGACTGGAGCGCTGGGCATGGTCGGAGAAGACCCCTAAGAATACCCAGAGGAAACCCCTGAAGATACCGTTCACTAGTGGGCAGAGAGAACGCGGTTTCCGCTCCCGGGTGGGAGAATTTAGTGGCCCAGAGAGATGAGGAGAGGGACACGAGATGCTAGAACTGCTTTGGTGGCCTTTCCAGGCCCCTTCCTGCTGGGGACAAGACCCCAAATGCTCCCCAACACCCCAAGACAAGCAAAGGGGCTGGGTAGACTTGTAAGGCTCTGGCGCCTCCTTGCCCCTTTTTTGATTCACAAAGGGCGGAGGGAGAGGCCAGGCTCCCAGAGGACGGATCTGTGGAGCCACAGTGCCATCCAGCGGAATCCTTTTCCAGTCGCAGCAGCAGCGCAGGGCCCCTGCGCCTGGGGATCCGCTGGGAAGGCCTCTGGCGGTTGCCAGGCGGGCTGGGTCTGGGGACCACACAACACTGTGGGCCGGGTCTGGGTGGCCGGGACACCTGCACAGTGGCCAAGGAAGGCACAGGGTGGGCGCTGGAAGCAGCGGTGCTCCTCCTACTGGGCGCCTGGGCTGCCCTCGGCTGAGGGGCGTGGCCTCGGCGGCAGCCATGTTCTCAGCTCAGCAGCTCAGGCTCCTACTGGGGCCTGTGGCCTGGGGGATTGCGCTGGTTGCGAGAGACAGGTCCACCCGTGGGCACCGTCCTCCGGAGGCCTGTGACCGGACCAACAGGGAGACGGGGAAAGGGGAAGAGGCTGGATCCCCGTTAGGACACCCTCTTCCTGAGCCTCTGGAGCATTTCCCTGGAGCCTGTGTGCGCGCGCGTGTGCGCTCCTGAGGGTGCTGGTCCCAGACAAGGCAGAGTCCTGCAGGAGCGGGGCAGGTTAGAGTGAAGAGGTGTGTGTGGAATCCTTCGGCTCTCGCCTAAAAGGGATCCTGCGTCCCAGGCCACACAGTGTCCCACAGGGGCCCTTCCTGTTCCCTGGGACAGAGTGCCCACGTCCACTGGGCACTGTGTGAGTACGCTTGGATCAGGTCACAGGGGACTAGGATTCCTATGTGGAGAGGACATCATCGCCTGGATTAAGGTGATAGACATCAGTTCCCTTACCTCACCTCCAGAACGCCCCGTGCCTAAGCGGTCTGCACACCACCCCCCTAGGAAGACACCCCTCCAAGCGCACCCTTGGACATACATACACATACACACACACACACACACACCGGGGCAGCGGGTCCATGTTCGGTCCGGCAAGTCCTTGATCTGGGGATGCAGCAGTTGGTCCTGGCCAGAAGGGTACACTAACACCCCCCGGGGCTGAAGGCCATTTGGAACACTTATGTCAGGACACTGGCCTCCAGGATCCCTTCCCGTACTGGCCTCCAGGATCCCTTCTTGGCAAAAGGTCAGGGCACTCACAAGTGAGAAAAGAAGGGACAGGGTACATGGGAGGACATGTATATACCCTTCCTGGAGATGTGGAAGCAAAGGGTGTGAGCACAGCAGAGTGGAGACCTGGAGGGAGAGTCAGGGGTGAGTGCAAGCCAGGGCTGTTCTTTCTCTTCGCCCAAGTGCTGTTCAGGGCTTCTTGATGGAAGGTGGCCAAGAACACCTAATTTTGCCAATGTATGGCTGGTCGTCTATCTTCGGTTCTGCTCCCAGGTTTACCATTAGGTCCTCTCCCTTCAGGGAGGTGCCTCTGGGATCCTTGAGGGTGGGCCTGCGTTGGACCCTGGAGACCCCTAGGGATGGCACCATGCCTGCCACACTTGCATTACCGGGCGAAGGACTCCCTCTGCCCTGCCTCCTTCATCTGGGTGAAGGGCACTGCTATCTGGGCTCTGCGTCATGGGAGGACATGTATATACCCTTCCTGGAGATGTGGAAGCAAAGGGTGTGAGCACAGCAGAAGCTGAGCCTGGAGACCAGCTCCCAGAGACCAGCTGACACCTAGGAGGGAAGAGCTCACCAGGGGCCACAAAAGAGCCACCCCAGTTCTTCCCCCAAGCAGGCTCTCTGGACCCTCGGGGTCTAAATGGAAATGCTCCTCATTACTGGCTTTGGCAGACAGGCTGCTTCTGGGGTGGGCAGGTGGACTCCCCTAGGGATGGCACCATGCCTGCCACACTTGCATTACCGGGCGAAGGACTCCCTCTGCCCTGCCTCCTTCATCTGGGTGAAGGGCACTGCTATCTGGGCTCTGCGTACGCCCTCTAGCTGGGCTGCTTGGTCCCCTGGCTCCTGGAAGGTGGGGTTCCATGGGTGTTCCCTGAGAATGTCACTGGCCGCCCCTCAGGCCACCAACTTCCAAGGAACTCCTGTGCCTACTTTGGATCGGGCTGGACGGCAGGGAGGTGTCTCTGGCCAGACCGCACCTGCTCTCTCCCAAGGAGAAGGGGCACCAGGCCAAATGCCCACAGGCCCCAGCCTGGGCTCTGTCCCAGCAGCTGCAGCTTCCCTAGTCCCGCCCAGTCATGGTGGCCGCCATGTTTCCCAGAGTGCCTTGGCTTCCTGTGAACCATGGGCCAGGTGACCTGTCCTCACGAAAGCCATCTCGACAGCTTTCTTGGGAGCCCACAGTGCCTGGCCAAGCTCTTGAGCTCAGGGGATCCTGTCCTCTGTCCTCCTGTGTAAGTCCTCACTCTTTTGCTATTTTCTTGCACTGGAAAGGATGGCGAGGGGCTCACGGATGCACAATGCCATTCCGCTTGATGGCAGTAGTGCACCACAAATGCCAACCTGTCCTCTTCCCTCCGCCCTTCGAGAAGGAAAAAACTGTTAACCCGCGTCCCAACTGCAAGCACAACAGGCCAGGCTGGCTCAGGCTTCTGAGGCCCAACAACAAAGGAGAGTGGCCTTTCTGGAGAGTCCATTCCAATGGAGAAATTCTGGAAGAAATGGGTCCACAATCCATTCATGGCAGGCCATTGGAAAGGGTAGGCCTTCTAAATAAACAAGACCCAAGGAAGGGGTGTCTTTCCCCGACAGTACCACTGTGGCCATAGCTGGGTATCTTGACTAGCTGAACCAGAGGGCCTCAGTAAAAGCAGAGGCACTCAGAGTCCCAGACAATGAATGGGTTGGCATGAGGGCACCACTCTCAGGATTGAGGTGATTGAGGTCCGTTTCCCTCACTTCTCCTAGGGAAGCCTCAGTAGAGCGAGGAGACAACAGACAGGAGTCCCCTGTTGTGTATTAGCAATGAGTAGCCTTGTTTTGGGATGACTGTGTCCTCTGTATGTGTTAGAATTCAATGTCCAAAAACAGACTCAAAATTATCAGAGTTAATATACCATTTGGAGGTGTCCCTAAGCACTGTGGGTAAATACAAAATGGAGAAAGTGTACCACCTATAAGTTCTTAGTCCCACACCTTACACAATAAACTATAAGAATTAAATGTACAATAAAGAGTATCATATAACACAAAAAGTGATTGACTGAATTCTTTATAATCCTGAAACACAGACATCTTTTCTATGAAAACCTATCAAAGAAGACATGAACAAATATCAACAGTCCATGGATAGAAAAACTCAAAGCCTACGCACAGAAAAAGATTCCCCACTTACTGATAAGGAAAGTCTAAAACAAGCTTGCACTGTTAAACAAGGTTATACATATCATGTCCTGTCTCTGTGAGGGATCTGAATTACCTATTGTTTCTTGTCCTGTCTTGGGTCTGTTTCAAGTGGCTCCTAGTCATCACTTACGACTTTATTGCAAGGATTTCTCCTGTACATGCAGAGAGCCAAATGCTATCTCGTAAGTAGATGTTTCATACAGCTGTGGGGCCAATTACTTTGTGCTCTTTATACTTCGAATGGGTATAATCCCAAAGTACAGTGGCCAAAAGAGGCTTTTAGAGACTTGGGTCAGCTTGGGCTAAACCTACTCTTGCCCCAAGGGGAAGGGATACCACCCAAATGCCTTCAGCCACTGGCCTGATTTCCTCGTGAAGTGCAGCTTCAGTCAGTCAATTCCAGAGTGCAGCCACAAGAACCCCAGCCTTGCATCCAGTGCCCCACCCACCAGGCACCTCATTCTAGGGCCTTGTCTCAATGCTCATCCCTTTAGCCAACCTGGCCATGATATACACATACCTGGTGGCTGCAGATCTCTGGACCTCTGAGGAGCAGTGGTGGAAGGTGTATCCTCCCTTTTCTTCCCAGCTTCTCTGACTTCACTGCCAGGTTTGGTATCTTCTTCCCTGGAAGCCAATTGCAGGGCTCATGAGATTGGCAAACGGGTTCCGTTTGATGGCAGTATTGTACCAGAAATGCCAACCTGCCCTCTCCAAGTCCTCTCTCTCCACCCTTTGCTGAAGAAAAAAAGTCAACCCTTCACCAACCTGTCTCCAAAGTGTAGGCTCACCTTGTTGGCCAGTTTTGGGGGACAACACCCACTTCTAGGGCTCCATGGAGCATAGCTCCTCCCTGGTAGGTCTTCATATGTTGCCTTTATGAGCAAAAAGCAACAGATCCTCATTGAGGCACGCAGTATTGGGCCTGAACCTACATGTGGGTATATCTTTAGCTGTGTAGAGCTGCTACAGGATTGGGACAGATTCAAGCCCGGGACTAATGAGAGGGCACAATCCTCTCGTGGCAAAGCCATGTGCAAGTCTCAGCACAATTATAGCCAAAGGCCACAGTTGCAAGCTTGACCTTATAGTCTGAACCTGTGGTCCCACTTGGCTGAGATATATGGGCTATGGGAGGTGCAGCAAGCAAACAAAGCATGATCAGGTGCATGTAATTGAGTATATTCGAAACCCATGAGAACATTGTAACCTGCCCTTAATTTGCCTCATGGAATCTACACTAATAAAAGAGAAACATGCAAATTGGTGTCACTCTGCTATGCCCACCAGCCAATCAGAGCGACTATGCAAATTAACCCAACAAATATGGCGGTTAATTTGCATACACAGGCGCAGAGCGAAGACTGAAGGCTCCAGCCCGAGTGAAGAGTGAAGAGTGAAGACTAAAATTGCAATGGAGAAGCCAAGCCTTGCTGCGGCCGGACCAAAGGCCTGGGTCCCGGGTACTGGAGGAAAACCAGTGCCAGCAGCCAGGGGAAGGAAGGCCTATTGCGCGAATCTTCGTGCAAGGGGCTTCTAGTCTGGCTATAAAATAAAGAGATGGCTTGCAGGCTATGGCACTGTCTCTCAATCAGAGAGTCAGCGTCCCACCCAGACCCAGCTTTATTCTCTTGTCTATCTTTTCTTAATCCTTCACCACCCCTTCTCAGGCTCACTGAACCTGGCTCTGTTGGTATGGCACATTTAGCACTGGAGGTTTGCATGAAACCTGAGGCAACGTTCTGAGCTTGGGCACAGAATCTGAGCCATTGCTATCTGGAACCCCAGGTAGGGCACACTCTCACCAGAGGCTGTTCATAAGGCAGCAAGAGTAGCCAACCTGGCCGAGGCCTCAAGCAGCCTGACACAAAAGGCAGGGGCCCACAGGCACAGGAGAAGGTTCAAGACTGAGGTTCAATTCCCATGGCAGAATGAGAGAAGGTCCTGAAGACTTAGCTCTTCTTCCATAGGCGCCCCCCCCCAGCTCCCCCATTCAGCCAAGGACACATGCGTCCTGGTGCCTGTCCTGGGTCAATCTCTTGACAGCTTCCATGGGAAGGCTTGAGGTGGGAAACACCCAGGTGTGTGTATGCTTGTGAAGACTCCCGTTCTTTATGGTGGAGCGACAGGGAGGGCTATTGCATAAGATTTATATGCTCTTTCACCTAAATCTGCCCACATTCTAAGACAAACTCCTCACCATCATATCAGGTGCCCCTGGAAAACCTGCCTGTTAAGTCCAGGGTGGATTATAAAGAGAAAAACCACACACTTTCTTACACACATGTGCATTGCGGGAACACTCTGACCAACCAGGTAAAGTGTCTGATAATTTAAGAAGGGAGAATAGATCTCCCCCGCCCCAGCCTCCTTGTCCATCTAATGACACCCCACAAATGCTCACTTTGGAAACAACCTGTAGACACCTGCCCCAAGAAATGCAACGCTGATCCCTGAGACGCTCTCACTGACTCAGGCCTAAAGGGCACAGGGCAAAATGGAGGAGAGTCTAGTGGGAAGCACTGCCTAGACCAGCGGTTCTCAACCTGTGGGTTGCGACCCCTTTGGCAGTCGAACGACCCTTTCACAGGGGTCGCCTAAGACCATCCTGCATATCAGATATTTACATAAAGATTCATAACAGTAGCAACATTACAGTTATGAAGTAGCAACGAAAAAAATGTTATGGCTGGGTCACAACATGAGGAACTGTATTTAAAGGGCCAGAAGGTTGAGAACCACTGGCCTAGACTGAAATAGAGGTGGTGGTAGGATTGCCTGCCTGTTTGTATGTGCCCACTCATGCCTACGCACCTCTGACAGTGTGTGTCTGTGTATGTAGAGGAAAGGCAGTACCAGCCCCAGAGCTTCATAAGTGGACGACTGGGATGGCCGGTGAGCCAAGTAAGGTCTGTGTGCCCAGGAGTGTGAGCCTCCTTCATGGAGCTGCCAGGCACACCTGATCATTGGTAGATCTGGGGAAAAGAGGGTGGGCCTGCTGCCCAGGCCATATCCAACAGCACTGAGCCCTTTGGGTGGGCTCTCAACCCTGGTCCAATGACCACCAGCTCTGAAGCAAGCATGGGATTGAGACGTAGAAGCAAGGGTCATCCTTTCTCCATGCTCTGAAGACTCACTGGGTCTTGGAGAAGGTGGCCCAGCAACTTGAAGTCTGCCATGGCATTGACCTGGGGGACTGGTCCACCTGGGGTTGAGTCTGAACAGAAGGGTGAAACTCCTTGAGATGGCACTGCTTTGTCAACCCAGGCCTGGAAGGAAGGGGCTGCTGCCTCTTCCACATTGACTCTTTCCATTTAGGGCCTGTGTCTTCTGGACTTTGCTAGGGAGAACACCCCTCACAACTTCCTCCCCCCACTCAAGGATACACTGTCCTGAAGTGCCCCCCACCCTGCACTAAAAAAACAAAACAAACACACACACACCTCCAGCAACCACCTCAAGCCTCCCTGAAATTGGGGAGCCATGCTCTATACTGGATCCCCAGAGCCACACAGGACATCATGGGTCCCGCCTCAATCCAAGCTGCCAATGACAGCAGCTTCGCAGTGGCCTGTGGCTGGGCAGCATGGAATGCAAAAGAGGCTTCCAGGGCCCAAAGCCTGCTGGTGCCGAATGTCCTCTTGCTCTGAGTGCAAGGGACCAAATGCCCACAGCCCCTGGCTGTAGCTCCTGGGCTCCTTCTGACTGGGCTGTCTCTGCCAGTGCAGTCCAGACATGGCGGACGCCAGGTTCCTCAGGCTCAGCTTCCTGTGCTGGACCTGCCAGTTACCAGGCCCTTGTGCTTTAGCCACACATTGCCCAAGGCTCACAGAGCTTTGGAGCTTGGAGGAGGTGTGGAGTGAAGGAGGGTCAAAAGTCTTATCTGCGCCTCTGAGTTCACAGCCTTGTGGCTCTCAACCGAAATAAGGGTGCAAAACTCATGGGATCAGAAACAAGTTCCGCTTGATGGCAGTATTGCACCAGAAATGCTAACCTGCCCTCTTCAAGTCCTTTCTCTCCACCCTTCTCTGAAGAAAAAAACGCCAACCCTTGACCAAGCTCTCTCCAAGGTGGCAGCTCAACTGATCAGCCAGTTTGAAGGGCAAACACCCACTTCTAGGGCTCCATGGAGCAGAAGCTCATACCTGGTGGGTCCTTGTAGCCTGCCTTGGTGACCAAAAAGCAATAGCTCTTCATGGAGACACCTAGAAGTGGACCTGATCTTATAGGTGGCTAGATTTTTTTTTTTAAACAAACCTTTGTGTGGAGGGCTGACTTTCAATAGATCGCAGCAAGGGCTCTGCTACGTAGAAACCCTGACCCAGAACCAGGGCATCCACTGAATGGCTTAGTACCAGGTTCCCCAGGAATATGCATTGCCTTAAGGGCGAGGGAGCAAGCCCCTTTCCAGCCGCAACACACTCGTTTCCCAGGAGGAAGGGCTCTCCGCTCTCCATACCCGGACCCGAAATGGTGGGGGACCATCTTTCTGAGGTTAACGGAGGCCAACGGAGGTCAACAGAGGTCAACCGAAGCTCCGTGGCACTGCCTTACCGTTATACCAGGGGGGGATTCTGAATTAGAGGCATTCAGTCATAATCCCACAGATGGTAGCTTTGCCCCATTGGCTCCTCAGCCAAGGGTGGCTATATCTTTAGAAGAAGAAGTTTGTATGAGACTTCAGGAAACACACTGACTTGGGTAGAGTCCAAGCTACTCCCAGCCAGTGCTGGGGGACCACATTCTCAAGGGGGCATGCTCAAAAGTCACTGAGAGGCCAGAATGAAGGTTTTACAGATGGCTTATCAGTGGTCGGCAAACTCATTAGTCAACAGAGCCAAGTATCAACAGTACAGTGATTGAAATTTCTTTCGATAGCCAAATTTTTTAAACTTACACTATATAGGTAGGCACATTGTTATTAACTTAATTAGGGTACTCCTAAGGCTTAGGAAGAGCCACACTCAAGAGGCCAAAGAGCCGCAGTTTGCTGACCACTGATAGGTGGAGGGGTTTGGGTTCCCTACGGGAGACACAGAAAGGAACTAGCATTGGGGAAGGTTCACTATTTCACTTTTAACACAAGACTATTAAGTATAAATAGCTCCAAATAAGTATAAAAAGCCCTACCCTTTATGCAATGTTAGAACAAGCTTTTCCCTTTTTAAAACATTTTACATATGTATCATTTTCATTTTTAATTACTGGTGAAAGGTTAGTCAGTGTATATCATAAGAGCACCAATAATATCAATGGAAGGCTTTCAAGAAGAAAATAATCCGCATTTGGCAACCTTTTGCTTCAAAAGAGATTTTTATTTTAGTAGTCCATGAAAAGGAAGGATAATGCAAGTGTATTATAGTTTCTTCTCTTTTCATCCTCTTTAATGTCTGGGTTATAAACTCCACAGTTGTTTTTTAAATATATTTTTAAAATTAATTTCAGAGAAGGGAGAGGGAGAGAGAGATAGAAACATCAATGATGAGAGAGAATTATTGATCGGCTGCCTCCTGCACACCCCACACTGAGGATCGAGCACACAACCCAGACATGCGCCCTGACCTGGAATCGAACCATGACCTCCTGGTACATAGGTTAAAGCTCAACCACTGAGCCACACCAGCTAGGCCTAAGCCTACTTATATATTAATAAGTGTGTCTATACCCTTTCATTATGAATTCATTGAGATAGCCATCATCTTCTGGAGTCACTGCATTGAAGTGTATTGTCCAAACTTCTTGTTCATAATGCTCAATTGATTCCCTTCTTCCCTGGCTTCCAGTTGACATCAAGTTTCTCCTGTTTGGACAGACACCTGGGAACTCAAGCAGGTGGTTTGTATTTTCTATCTTCATTATGGACCAGAGTTAGCTTCAGGCAAATGGCACATTGAAACCACCTGGCTCACAGCCATGGGTAGGGGCCGCCTGTTTGTGTGGATCAGGACCTACTTGCTGGCTTAATAAATAAAGTTGCAGACAGACCCCTTCCCATTTAATATTAACTTTTAAAAGTTTACAATCTTAGAAGTTTGTTTTTTTTAGCCCTGGCTGGTTTGGCTCTGTGGATAGAGTGTTGGCCGGCAGACTGAAGGGTCCCAGGTTTGATTCTGGTCAAGGGCACATGCCTGGGTATCGGTCTCGATCCCCAGTAGGGAATGTGCAGGAGTCAGCCAATCAATGATTCTCTCTCATCATTGATGTTTCTCTCTCTCTCTCCCTTTCTGTTCCTCTCTGAAATCAATAAAGAAAAAAAAAGAAGTTTTTTTTAAAAAGGGCAATTCAAGGGTTTCACTATCATTCCAATGAAGCATTAAAATAATTAGTGACATTTGAAGTATGTTTGCAACAGTGCATATAAGAGGGGAAACACTTCTGAGATATATAACTTATTTTTATCCACCCAGTATTCAAAAATCCAACACTCAGAGTGGCATGCTTCAAAATACTTTAACCTTTCCCAGGGTTGATTGTAATATGGAAAATATACCATTGACTGATACTGATAAATTCTTGACGATCAAGAGCTTTAACAATATTTTTACAAGCCAATTCCACAAATAAATATTCTGTTAAAAATAAAATGGACAGGATTTTTTAAATCACTAAACACAGATTATATGCTCAGGAGTAATGTGAAAAACACATAAAAATCATCATGAGGAAAACTTTTAAATTCCCGAAGGACAGAAAAGTAGATTTAAACAAGGGTAAAGATGTGCACTTTCTGCAAACTGTGGCCAGTTTCCTGTTTAAGCTACAGTAACTTTTCCAACTACGGATCATTGTTCCTTCTATGGCAGATTTTTACAGTTCCTCCAATGCATTTGGGATGACTGTCTCAAAGTAACCTGCAGCTTTCCTGACAACTCCTAGCTCTCTCTCCTTCTAAGAACTGTAGCTCTTTCCTACTGAATTTTTAGAAACTTCTGCTACCATCCATATCTACCACTTCCACCACCAGATCCATAGCCACCACCACAGGGGCTGCCAGAGCTTCTTCCACCAAAACTGCCCTTCATGGGTCCATAATTTGATTGCTGTTGTCCACTGTAATTTCCAAATTCATTATAGCTCCTAGCACCACCATTGTTACCAACAAAATTTCCCCCTTCGTTGTAACCATCATATCTTCCACCACCACCACCACCACCATATCCAGCACCTTGGTTTCCATATCCTGGTCCACCAGCACTTCCATAACTTTCTCTACTACTATAATCAAGACCACTGCCATTGTCGCCACCATCACCTCCAAATCCATTATATCCACCATCACCTCCTCCATAACTACCTCTGCTGCCACCTCCACCACCATAGCCTCCTCTTCCACCAAAGTTTCCACCATGGCCAAAGTTACCTCCACCACCCATGAAGTTGCCCATGAAGTTGCCAGATCCACCTCCACAGCTTCTGAGATCAAGCAGACTGCATTTCTTGTTAAGAAAGGGCCTTTTTGCCCGGCCAGCGATCCCCTGTGGGGTGTGCAGGAGGCAGCCAATCCATGATTCTCTCTCACCATTCATGTTTCTATCTCTCTCTCCCTTTCCCTTCCTCTCTGAAATCAATAAAAAATTTTTTTTAAAGGGCCTTTTTCACTTCACAATTGTGCCCATTAATACTGGGGTATTTCTGAACAACAATTTTTTTTTCTGAACAATTGTATTAAATATATCATGATCATCAAAAATTACAAAAGCAAATTATCTCCCCCCCCCCACTCTGCCTGTCTTCCATAACTTCCATGGTTTCAATCATGCCATACTTTTCAAAGTAGTCTCTCAAATTATATTCCTCTGTATCTTCTTTAATACCACCAACAAAAATTTTCTTCACTGTTAGATGGGCACCAGGCTTTACAGAATCCTCTCTAGAAACAGCTCTCTTTGGTTCCCCTACACGCCCATCAACCTTGTGTGGTCGGACACACATTGCTGCATCCACCTCTTCAACACAAGAGTAAGTCACAAAACCAAAGCCCCTGGAACGTTTTGTTTGGGGGTCTCTCATCACCACGCTATTAGTGGGTGTGCCCCATTTCTCAAATTGTTCTCTCAAACTGTCATCTATAGTTTCAAAACTCAGACCACCAATAAACAGTTTTCTCAACTGCTCTGGTTCCTTAGGATCATGGCCCTACTCCCCTGCCCTCTGCTACCCCACCCCCCAGTGGCTGGAGTCAGGCTGGGCGTGACCAGGCAGTGGTTTTACCTCCATTTTGAGACTGGACTCACCTCTTCCAATCCGAGTTCAATATGGAACCCTATTTCCCATTGTTCATAGGGAAAAACAAACAGGCAGGAATATACAGGAGAATGATCACAATGAAAAAACAGCCATGTCGCCGAAACCGGTTTGGCTCAGTGGATAGAGCGTCGGCCTGTGGACTGAGGGGCCCCAGGTTCGATTCCGGTCAAGGGCATGTACCTGGGTTGGGGGCACATCCCCAGTAGGAGATGTGCAGGAGGCGGCTGATCGATGTTTCTCTCTCATCGATGTTTCTAACTATCTCTCTCCCTTCCTCTCTGTAAAAAATCAATAA
>NW_006281978.1:390430-391617 GCF_000327345.1 Myotis davidii | reverse complement strand
CACACACACACACACACACACACCCACCCACCTCTTAAATATAGGAAAAGATTTCCCAGCCACTCATATAAGTGAAATACAAACAAAAATCACACTCTTGTATAATTTCTTACATATTATGAGTTCCCAACCAAAACCTGCCCATCCGAGGGGCCCGAACTACCTACCTGCCATTTCCTGATCTCTCTTGGCTCTGGCTTGTGTCAAGTGGCCCCAGATTGCTTTACCCATGAAATGATTATAATACCACTGTAAACCAAGTGCGGTCCTTTCTATGAAAATCCTCGACCCTTAGATCTCGATTGCCCTCTCACGCCATCAAATCTTCTCTGCAGAAGTTGAGATTCTAAATTTTGGAAATCTTCTACCTCACCATTAGTAACTGGAAACATGAGGGCACGTGTGTGATCCCCCTCCCCCCACGCCTTTAACGCCTTTGATAAATACCACAATTGTTTTCTTCTGAACTTTTTGGGTTCTCCTTATACATATTTTTTGTATTATTACCACCACCTTTTATTATCTTCGAAAACTAGAAATTATTTCTTTAAAAAGCTTCATCATTTCTTTCATTAATAATCAACCTTTTTTCAGATCCCTCCTATTGCACCGAACTGTACTTAGATGAAAGGTTAATCCACCAGGAGTCCCATCACGTGGGGAAGCCCCTGAAGATTTGGGGGCTAGTTCTTCCACGTGGTTAAATGCATGCAATGATATGGAGCTATGATGTTTCAGTTCAAAAACTAATAAAGGAAAGGTTCCTTCTCTAGGGATACATTCCGGGAAGCCCAGTCCCTGCGGGCAGCGCTTTCCATCGAACATACCAGGGAGGCCCTCGGGCAGCCCCTTAAATGGGGGTCGGGGGGATGGGATCCGCGGGCCCACCCGATCCTACTGCCCGCCGCGCGCTGGGGCCACAGGGAGCTGCTTCCAGGCCCAGGACGCGGGACGTCCGAGGGGATCTACTTGGAGGCTCTCGTTACAGGCAACAGCCCCAGAACTCAGCCAGTCTCACCGAAACTCCAGACCCCGACCCGGTCCCCGAGCCACCACAGGCCCAGGTCAACGGGCTGCCCACTCGCAGGACCGGCAAGGTCCCGTCCGTGCCCAGCCCCCGCGTCCACCCCGCGTGCACCCCGCATCGCGGAAAGGCTGGGAAAGGCAAAGGGAAGAGGGCGGAGCGG
>NW_006281978.1:386503-390346 GCF_000327345.1 Myotis davidii | reverse complement strand
GATGCCGCCACCCCTCCCCCCAAGACCTCCAGTTCCTCCGGGGGAGGGGGGAGTCGGGTTCCCGCGGCGTTGGCCCCGCCCCGGGGAGGGGTGGGAGGGCCTCAGGCCGTCCACAGCGCGAGAAGGGGCGGGGAGAGGTGGGCTTGGGAAAGTCGGAGGGGAAACCTCTAGTCCCGGGCCGTTTCCTCAGGAGAACCTATTTGTCCCCCTGGTAGGTTCCCTGCGAGCAAGGGGGCAGACGGCGAATGCGAAAGAGGGAACAGCACAACGGAAAGTTTACCGCTCAATAGTCGCCAAACTGGAGGGAAAATTGTTTAAACAAGTAATGCTTTCCAACGATGTTGATGTTGCAAGTTTGCATCATTCATTTGTCCGAGGGCATCAGACTTGCACTGTTCCCTCCTCAGGGGAGAGGCAGGTGCCCAAGAGCAGCCCTCCCGGCGCCCCGCCACCTCCTGCTCTTCCCCAAGGGCCTGCTGGGGAGCCCCTGCCCCGTCCTCGGTTTTCCCGGGGCTGCAGCCCTGGACGTCCACACCGCCTGGCGGGGGGCGGGGAGGTGCTGGGTCCGAAGTCAGAGCCGCTCGCAGGTTTCTCCCGCCTGACTGGTGCCTGGATTTACTCCTTCCCTCCTAGTGAAGAAAGAACGCGCTCCCCTTGCAAAACCATGTTCACATGAGGGAGCCGCCTGTGGGGCAGAGAGGGAGGGGAAGACCGCAGCACCACGGGCCTGCTGGCCTCCCACTCCTGGAATTCCCCGCGGCTCCTCTCCTGGCCACAAAGGGCCTGCTCGAGCCCAGGCATCCCCAGCCACTGCTGCTGGCTGCTCCCAGCCGTGGGCTCGGGCCCCTTTGCCACTCATTCCCTTGCAGTTTGGGCAGCGGTGGGTGGGATTATTCAGGGCAGGAGGGAGGAGGACAGTGAGGACCCCGAGGTGCTTTGTCCGGGCCAGGCGGCTGCCTTTTTGCATTTCAGGTCAACACAGGAAATCGCACAAAACCCAGCTGCCTTCAACTCCCAGGGGGTGAAGGGACGGCTTAAGGCTCTGCCACAACTTCCCTACCTTTAAAGTGGAGCCTGAAAGAGCCTCCGTCTCCTTCCAGGTGGAATTACCTGACCAATCCCAGGGCCCTGGATCTCAGCTGCTCTGCTGGATTCCTCCCAGGGTTTCTTATCATTCACTTTAGGGAGTAGTGGCCACTTCCCCATGCAGAGATCCACGTCAAAGCCCCCTTTTTGTTCATTTCCTGGACTGACACAGGTTTAATAACTGCTCATTGTGCCAGGACACCAAAGTCTAAATGGCGTAGGCATTATGAAGCAGGCGGGCACAGGATGGAGTCACACACAGGGGTGCTCCTGCTACAACCCCATTGCTCACTCCTTGCAACTAGCCAATATTCTGTGGCAGAATGCATGGGAGAAGGATCAGCCAGAATTCTGAGGGAGGAAAGTTTAACCTTTATTTTGCAAATCTGCTAGTCCAGGGGAATTCCAGATCCAAAGCCTGAACTGAACTCATGGGGAGGATCTGACCTATATATCTTCTCCTGTGGTGGCCCCTGAGTGTCCCGGCAGCTCCACCCAAGTCAGTCAGAGTGGGGAAGTAAGACTACAGTTTTAACCTGATGCTGAACTAGGTTGCAAGCCCCCCTCCCCCCCATTTTCCTTTTCAAATAGGCACATCAAAAAGATGCCCAAATCCATAGTCATTACTAAATCAAAATCATGGGACTACTAAAATTAAAAAAATGCAAAATAACATGTAAGATACATGCCTCTGATTTATCTTCATAGAAAAGAAACGGCATATGGCCAGGCAGCTACTGAATTTTCCCAGAGCAAACGGGATGTGGGGGTGGGGAGGGGGTATGAGAGATGTACACCTGGCTGATAGCACATGTCCTAGGAAGATTTCCCTAGACCAGTGATGGCGAACCTTTTGAGCTCGGCGTGTCAGCATTTTGAAAAACCCTAACTTAACTCTGGTGCCATGTCACATATAGAAATTTTTTGATATTTGCAACCATAGTAAAACAAAGATTTATATTTTTGATATTTATTTTATATCTTTAAATGCCATTTATCAAAGAAAAATCAACCAAAAATATGAGTTCTCGTGTCACCTCTGACACGCGTGTCATAGGTTTGCCATCACTGCCCTAGACAAAGGGAGGTGGCCTCTTGGCCTGAGCCCCATCTCCCCTTGGATGCCATAAAATAGGCCCTAGACTATTTTTCTTAGGAAGATGGTGAAAACAACACAAGTGGGATATACTAACATTTGCCAACCAGGCAAGCCACATGCATGGGCCAAAATGGTTAATTGGACTAAGTGACGTTTTGGTGGTTGGGTTTCCCTGGAGATCGGGTATATGTGACTGGGAAAGGTCTGGGACATAAAGTGAGTGTGGAGTTCTGATATGTGGTTCTGTTTTCTCACAAAGGAAATGGCCAGAGAGGGGCAAAGTGGATCTCAGGGAGTGTGAGACATCTCCAATATGAGGGGTGAGGGTTGAGCATGAATGTACAGGCACTACGGACCTGCCGAGGATGGGAAATGGAAATTCTAGGTCTAGGGAATACATTCTCCCATAGTCTACTGGGGAGAATGCTGAGGTTCTAGGGAGGGCAGTTCCTGTACCAGGGGTAGGAGACATTGCTCTGCTGTGTTGTTGTTTTTAATGCAGCACATTCTGTGGTGTAATTTTAGTACATTGTGCACGCCTATATAAGAGTGTTTCTGTTGATGTTTTGTGTCTCTGTTGTTTGTTTAAAGATGGGGCAAGTCCCGCTTTGGGGAAGCCCAGTTATGTGTGGTGAGGCTGAACACGTGACAGAGATTGCAGGAATGTCTTAGCAGCAGCCAAGAATTCTTAATCTTGGGGACTCTTCCTGCTCTACCTCTCAGGGTGTCAGCCACCAGAAACTCTTAGCTACTGAGATTTCTATCTGTGTTGTACTTTTGGCTTTCTATCTTTTGGGGACTTTAATTTGCTCCTCCCTGCTTTATGAATATAGGGACAAAGATTAAATGGGAAGTATGAATTACAGGCATTGAGAAGTAAGCAATGCAGGCTGGGTTGGGACTCCATTGTTTGGGCAACAAGATTAATATTTCCCTGATAATGGGCAGTTCTTGAATGAGAATGGACTGCATCCCAAGGTTGACTCCCAGGTCCAGGGGGCATATGACTCCCAGCCATGTTGGTATGTCCAGAAAAAGCAATCATGGCTAACAGAGCATGATTGATATTTGCCATAACTGTAACTAGTCCCCAATGTTCTATTTTTGCCTATAACACTGAAAGGAACAGATCAGTAGAAATACCCTCCAGCCGGCTGCAAAATAGCAGTGGGGGGGGGGCACTCCTGTTTTTATAAAGGAAAATAAAATAAAATGGTACTTTCACATCAAAGCCACTGAAGGCCAATGAGTTATCCCTGTTACAAAATTTGCCAAGAAAATGCCTGGGATAATAATAAAAAAATTGGCTTCAAAATCTCAAGGTTGTTATAACAAAAGTAAAGGTTATATGATAAAGATTTTCAGAGTTTTCCAAAATTTTTGGTAACTTAAAACTAAAGTTTGCCAGTGAAATGTGGTGTTTAGGGTGCAGACTTTTCTTCCTGTGGGTTCTTGTCCTCAGGAAGTTTGAAGAATAACTCGAGGACAAAAAGGCTTCTTTAATAAAAAAAAATGTAGAAATATATTGGAAGCATATACAAACTCCATCTGGGCAAGGGTGTCCCAACCCACACGCACATGCCCGCTGCCCACACAGCATTTTGGTGATCGCTCGTTGTGGCGTGAGGGCGTCACAGCATGAGGACATTGTGACCACA
>NW_006281978.1:382421-383727 GCF_000327345.1 Myotis davidii | reverse complement strand
ATTACATGCCAAACCTACATCCAACATCATACTCAATGGGCAAAAACTAGAACCATTTCCCCTAATAACTGGAACAAGACAGGCATGCCCCCTCTCACTGCTCCTGTTCAGCATAGTACTAGAAGTGCTAGCCATAGCCATCAGATAAGAAATAAAAGACCAAATTGGCAAGGAGGAAGTAAAACTGTCACTATTCACAGATGACATGATACTGTACATAGAAAACCCCAAAGACTCCATCGAAAAAACTACTAGACTTAATAAATGAATACAGCAATGTAGTAGGATACAAAATTAACATCCAGAATCTATGGCTTTTTTTATACACCAATAATGAACTCACAGAAAGAGAAACAAACAAAAACCAACCCAATTTACCACTGTATCAAAAAAATTAAGATACCCACGTATAAATTTAACTAAGGAGGTAAAAGACCTGTATTTGGAAAACTATAGGATGTTGACAAAAGAGATAGAAGAAGATATAAACAAGTTGAATAATATATCATTTTCATGGATTGGTAGAATTAACATAATTAAAATGTCCATACTACCCAAAGCAATCTATATATCCAATGCAATCTCTATTAAAATGCTAGTAGCATATATGACAGATCTAGAACAAATACTTCAAAAATTTATATGGAACCAAAAAAGATCCCCATTAGTAGCAGCTATTCTGAGAAATAAGAACATAGTTGAAGGGACCACAAAATCATATATTCAATTATACTACAAAGTCACTGTAACCAAAACAGCTTGGTACTGACACAAGAATATGCATATAGATCAATGGAACACAACAATGAATCCAGAAATTGATCCAAGCCATTACTCAATTAATATTTGACAAAGGAAGCAAGAACATATAATGTAGTCAAGACAGTTTCTTCAATAAATCATTCTTGGAAAATTGACAGATACATGCAAAAATATGAAACGAAACCACCAATTTACACCTTACACAAGAATAAACTCAAAATGAATACAATATTTAAATGTAAGTTGTGAAACTATAAAATTCCTAGAAGAAATTGCCGGAGAAGCCGGTCCACCCTTGCTGCTTGACACAGTCACTGCAGGGAATAAACATCTGCACAGCTTATGTTTCAAGGAACCTGGTGTATATGGCATATGTTTGCTCCCCCTCTCAGCGCTATATGTTTTAACCAGGACCACCTCCCCGAGAAAGGTTGTTTCCCCAGGTAGGGATTTTTCTCTGGAGTTAAGAATTGGATGAAACTCCTTAACTAAGTGCCAGGCGGGTAGTTAATCACTTTAACTACGAACAATCATGCTTAAGCTA
>NW_006281978.1:380007-382007 GCF_000327345.1 Myotis davidii | reverse complement strand
ACTACAAATCCATTGTACTCAAAACAGCCCGGTACTGGCACAAGAACTGGCATATAGGTCAATGAAACAAACGGATCAATTGACCCAAACCGTTATATTCAATTAATATTTGATAAACTAGGCAAGAGCATACAATGGAGTCAAGATAGCCTCTTCAATAAACAGTGTTGAGAAAATTGAATAGGTACATGCAATAAAATGAAACTAATACCACCAACTTACACCAAACACAAGAATAAATTAAAAATGGATAAAAGACTTAAATGTAAGAAATGAAACCATAAAAATCCTAGAAGAATCCATAGGCAGCATTATCTCAGACATCTCTCGTAGCAATGTGTTTATGGATACATCTCCTTAGCGCAAAGGAAACTAAGGAGAAAATACTAGTAAACAAATGGAACTACATAGAAATAAAAAGCTTCTGCACAGCAAAAGAAACCATCAAGAAAGTGAAAAGGGACCCAACTATATGGGAGAACAGATTTGGCAATGATATATCTGATAAAGGGTTAATATTCAAAATATATAAGGAACTCCTACAACTTAACAACTTGGCTGGGAGTTGCACCTGGGACCTGGGAGCTCACTTGGAAATGTGGCCCATCTTCCCCATCTGGGAGCTGCCTATTATCATGGAAAGATTAACAACCATGTTGCAGAAACCAGAGTTGCCAGCCCTTTGAAACCCCGCCCCCCCCAGCCTTTGCACACCCGCAGGCCTAAGCCGATCTCCAGCCTGCATTACCTATAAACTGCCCATTTGGCATGCCCTTTTGCTTACTTCCCCTTGTAATCTTTGTCCTGCTCCCTGATATAAGCAGTTGGCTTATTGGTGGGGAGGGTAGAGCAGATTTCTGTGGATGACCTGCTGCTCTCCCATACAGCCGGCAGTAGTGGAATAAACGCTCATATATGATTCAACCCTGTCTCTGCTTAATTGGCTCAAGTATTGACAAGCAGTGCAGACCCATTGATTGTCTGATTACGTAACGGCATCAGTAAGAAGCACAGGATATTCCCTCTCATAGCAACTTTCATCCCCACACCTCCACAGGGCAATCCCTTCCCCTCACTTCCTTTAGGTCCTTATTTCAACTTCTCAGTGGGACTTTTGCTGCACAGCACACCTGAAGGTGCAAATCCCCACACCTTCCCCATGCCCTGTTCCAGCCCTTGCCTTTGGTTTCCTGCATAGCACATATCATTATCTACCATGATATTCATGTCTTATTGGTCTTATTTTTCTGTCTCTCCCACTAGAATGTGAGCCCATCTGAACAGGTACATTTTTGTCTTTCATGGTTGTATTTCCAGCATTAAGAAAGTGTTTGGGCGCTGTCCCATCGCCTCCCTCCCCCTGGCACGCTACCATTAGCTTCCTCACTCACAAGCTCCAAGGGCCCTTCCTTTACCTCCATAACTTGTTTCCTAAGCCCATTTCTTCTGGGAATTACTTTTTCTACGTCTGTAATTTACCCAATAAATGTTCTCTTAGTTTGGGTCTTGCTCTGAATTCTTTCCTATCCAGAACCCAAGTACCGAGGTTACTGAACCCAGGTTTCACCTGATTCCACCGGTCAGACATGTGGTGCCTGTTTTCCCTGCCTACAAAAAATTGGGTGCTGCGTGACTCGGAGTGTTCTTGTTCGTTTCCTCAATGGTAAGCCAGTTGTCCTCGCCACCTTGGCTTGAATGACATGACTGCATTCTATTTCCTCCTGCGTCTTTTCCTCTGGCCATGGCTTTTTTTTTTCTCCTCAATCTCTGTGTATTGCTGCACTGTGAGGGCATGGGTTGAGCATTTAAAAGCCATTGTGGTGCTCGCTGCTAGAAGACTCCCATAACAGGATGAGTTGGTCATGCACCTGGGAAGTTTGCACTAGGCACCCCACCCTCTGCAAGACACTGTCCATGCACCCAGGAGCACTGTGAAATCACACAAGGCCCTTTCCTGCGGCTGTTCCCTGTCAGGTTACTAGTTCCAAGGGAGAGAGGGG
>NW_006281978.1:375498-379871 GCF_000327345.1 Myotis davidii | reverse complement strand
ACCGTTCCCTTTTATGTAATGATGTTTACTTTGAATTTATATTAGTTCACACAAACACTCCATCCATGCTTTTGTTCCAGCCCTCCGGTCCAGTTTAAGAACCCATTGTGGCCCTCGAGTCAAAAAGTTTGCCCACCCCTGCCCTAGGCTATAGATAAGGGTCAAGATAACTAAGGACAGAAAACAGAAAGAAAAATGGGTGGCTGCTTTTTTTGCTTTGGCTTTTTAATTGGGGTTGCTTTCTGAGGGTCTGAGGAGGATCTTCTGCTAGATCAGTGGTTCTCAACCTTGGCTGCACATTAGAATCACCTGGGAATCTTTTTAAAATCCTGATTTCTGGGCCTCATCCTCCGGAAATTTTGTTTCTTTGTTATGGGGTGGGGCCACAACCTTAGTAACAAAGAAACAATTTCCGGAGGATGAGGCAGGTTCGATTCCGGTCAGGGGCATGTACCTGGGTTGCGGGCACATCCCCAGTGAGAGATGTGCAGGAGGCAGCTGATCGATGTTTCTCTCTCATCGATGTTTCTGGCTCTCTGTCTCTCTCCTTTCTTCTCTGTAAAAACTCAATAAAATATATTAAAAAAAAAAAGATTCCCAGGTGATTCTAATGTGCAGCCAAGGTTGAGAACCACTGTGCTAGATAAATGAGAGCCTAAACTCATCCAGCTGGGAAAATAAGGGACACCGGCAGTTTCCAATTTTCCTAAAGAAAGCCAACAAAATTTTCCTTCAAAGCCTGAGGTGCTGCCTATGTCTGGCTGGCCCAGACACAGGTCACGAGGAATCTTTTCTGATCCCTGTAGGCCTCTCATCTTTTTTTTTATAAATGCATATTTTATTGATTTCATAGAGGAAGTGAGAGGGAGGGAGAGATAGAAACACCAATGATGAGAGAGAATCATTGATAGGCTGCCTCCTGCACGCCCCACACTGGGGATTCAGCCTGCAACCCGGGCATGTGCTCTGACTGGGAATCCAACAGTGACCTCCTGGTTCATAGGTGGACTCTCAACCACAGAGCCATGCTGGCTGGGCAAGGGCTCCTATCTTTTTTTTTTTTTTAAATATATTTTATTGATTTTTTTACAGAGAGAAAGGGAAAGGGATAGAGAGAAACATCGATGAGAGAGAAACATTGATCAGCTGCCTCCTGCACTCTCCCTACTGGGTATATGCCCGCAACCAAGGTACATGCCCTTGACAGGAATCGAACCTGGGACCCTTGGGTCCTCAGGCCAACGCTCTATCCGCTGAGCCAAACCGGTTAGGGCAGCTCCTATCTTTTAGTACACCTTTTCTGTATACTCCTTAAGGTCCCTGAAACCAGGAAGGGGACCACTCTCAACTTCTATACTCTTTTAACCACCCTTTCTTTATTTCCAACTTCTAGGAGAACCTCAGGGATAACTTAATAGCGACTCTTTCTTCCCTTTGAGGGACGGCTGCTCTCCTAGGCCTCTTAAGGGATCAGGGTTTTGGGGACATGAAAGGCAGGACTACAGATCACTAGCCCAACAATTGCAAACTAGAGTTGTAGGACGAGTGTTCCATCCAAGACCTTGGAGATACTAGGTACCCCTTGTACCGACAGATACCATAGGGGGGACCTCCAGTAAGGCTAACTAAGTCCGGAGGCCGGCAAGCAGGAACGCCTTGCTTGGGATTTTTGTAGAGTGGAGCCCACATGTCTGAGCAGAATAAGTCCATTGTTCCTGTGCCCAGCCATCATTGCAACCATAGGTAAGTCTGTCCTCAGGACACAGGGAAAACCTATACGGCTGGGTGGCACCCGGATGCCAGGATATCCCTGTGGAGTGGAGTCCACTTGACTGAGCGGAGTGAGTCCATCCTCCCCGTGACTGGCCATCATGGGGAGTGTTGGCAAGTCTGCCCTCAGGACACAGGGTAAAATTTCACACCCCAGGTACTGTATTTGCCAGGTGAAAAGGGACCTGGGCTACTGTGGTATTCAGACCATAGGACAACAATGACCCAGGACAGCCCAGAGGCTAGCTGGGCCACCTCTAACTCTCCACTGGGAATTTATATGTCTCCATAGATGGGGAAGTGGTGCACAGTGCCTTGAAATGCCCCTTTGGGTGAAACTTGACCCTGAATCCCTCAAGCTTCTTTTGCAACATAGCCTGGCCCCACTATAATGTGGGCAATGGAGAGGTTTGGCCAGTTAGTGGCACCATTAAGTTTCATGCTATCCTGCAGTTAGACCTGTTTTGCTGTTTCCCAGGGGAAGTGAATGGAGAATGAGGCCTCCTTAGAGCAGTGTCTTTTCCACACTTGCAAGCCATTTGGATGCTCAGAAATGACCCTCAGCTATATGCTACGTGTAAACTAGATCTCTCTGTAATTGCTACAGAGCCTGAAAGAAAATACGCCCAAAAGGAAAGAAACATTCCAAAAACTGGATGAATGAATTTTAGTCCTTTGCCAACATTGCCTATCCTTGAGTTACTAGAAATGACTTCCCTTGTTTTACAGATAAAATCTTCACAGGGTCAGAGGTGTGGCTCCAGAAACAATTCAAGACACCAAATGCTTTAATCTTTCTAAAACATTCCCTATGGGGCTCAAAATGCTTATAGATAATTGACTTTATGAAACCAAATTCCTAGGACCTTTGAAATGCAAGTACCTGGTCTAAAACTCTTATCTAGGCTATCTTTTAGATTGCAAGTTTTGGGGAGGTAACCCTTATTGAAAGGAAAAAAACAAAACAAAAAACTCTTAGCTATGTGAGCAAATAAAATTAACTCACTTCAGCTATTAAACATTAAGTGTACCTACTTTGAGCTTCTTAATACAAAAAAGCTAGAAAACAGATTTGGAACTCTTGGTATATTCTTTCTATTTGGTTGAAAATGTGTTGCTTGAAAATAAGAGCATGTTTAACCCATTGTGCGCCATAAGTGTCTGTAGACACAAGCAGCAGACCTTCCCAGCATGCCATGCGTGTCTATTAAAAAAAAGTTTTCTCTAAGTGGCAGCCCTGACCAACTTTAACATCATTTTTCGTGAGAATTTTCAGCCGAAAATATTCAAATACACCAAATTGTGAGTAATAAATTAATTTTTATAATATTCATTGCCAATTGATTTTTTAAATTAAATTCAAAATATCATGGTGTGTGGGGATGGTTTCCGTTTTGGACACGTGGCAGTAATGTGCTCATAGCCCTAGCTGGTTTGGCTCTGTAGATACATTGTCAGCTGGTGGACCAAATGGTTCCGGGTTCGAGTCCAGTCAAAGGCACATACCTTGGTTGCAGTCTACTCCCTGGCTTGGGGCCTGGTTGGGGGCTCATGTAGGTGGCAACCATCCACATGCCTGCATTGTGGGCTTGATCCCCAGTAGGGGGTGTGCAGGAAGCAGCTGATCAATGATTCTCTCTGATCATTGATGTTTCCAGCTCTCTCTCCCTCTTGCTTCCTCTCTGAAATCAATAAAAATATATTTTAAAAAAATCAATGGAAAAATATCCTTGAGTGAGGCTTGACATAAATAAATAAATAAATAAATAAATAAATTGTGTTCATTAAAGTCAATCTAAGGAATGCTGGTCATTTACTTTGGTTATTATTGGAAATTGAGGTTTCTAAGAGTTAAAAGTTCAAATTAGTTGTGTGGACAAAAGGGCCACATGCTAACCTGACAAGCTCAGGGAAGGCCTGCATGGCAGTTTAACCACAAGGATGGTCAGAAATGAAAACTTTAACTAAAAGCAGTTATGGTAGGTAGTCATCTCCTAGGCCTATATTGTTTTTTGGCAAGGTCAATCTTAACTGAGCTCATTATCTTTTTGCATCTATGATAACATATCATTGAAATATCAGGGTAACTTGTAACTTCCCCTTTTTTGGACCCCTCAGGGCAAAGCAATGCCCTGGGCAACAGGAGAGATACTACAAATTCCTTCATTGTTATTGTTATCATGTTTTTTTTTTTCAGGTGTTGTTTTAAAATTATTTTGTTTATTTTTGTTTAGATGCTGGATTTTTAAATTTTTTTATTGTTTATTTATTTTTCATTATTGATTAAGGTATTGCATAAATGTCCTTATCCCCCCATTGCCACCCCCCACCCCACTCCCGTTCATGTCCTCACATCCTTGGTATCTGCGTCCATTGGTTATGCTTATATGCATGCCTACAAGTCCTTTGGTTGATCTCTCCCCATTACCCTCACCCTCCCCTACGTTCCCTCTGAGGTTTAAGCACCAGATTGATGCTTCTCTGTCTCTGGATCTGTTTTTTTTTATTCATCAGTTTATGTTGTTCATTATATTCCATAAATGAATGAGATCAAGTGATATTTATCTTTCTCTGACTGTCTTATGGCTTATTTCACTTAGCAT
>NW_006281978.1:367915-371862 GCF_000327345.1 Myotis davidii | reverse complement strand
ATTCATTCTTTTCTGGCCTGATGTGTTTCTGTTGAGAAATCATTTGATAATCTAATGGGAGACCCCTTGTACGTAACTTTCTGTGTCTTACACCCTTTCAGATTCTGTCATTGTCCTGAACGTTTGCCATCATAATTATGAAGTGTCTTGATGTGGGTCTTTTTGGGTTCATCTTGGTTGAGACTCTCTGTGCTTGTGTGACTTTTTTCTTCCCCGAATCAGGGAAGTTTTCTGACATTATTTCTTCAAATAGTTTTTCTAATCCTTGCTCCTCTTCTTGTCCTTGTGGCACCCCTATTATATGTATGTTACTTCATTTCATTTTGTCCCAAAGCTCCCTTAGGTTCTCCTCCTGCTTTCTAATTTTTTTCTGCAATAGCTGTTCAGATTGGGTGTTTTGTTTTGTTTTCAACCCTCTCTTCTAACTCACTAATTTGGTCCACCACTTCTACCAGCCTACTGTTGAAACCTTCCATCATGTTTTTTATTGTAGCTATGTCATTCTTGATTTCCTCTCTATTCTTACATAAGTTGTTGATTTTCTAATCCATCAACTTTATTAAATGTATGACCTTTACTCTGAATTCTTTTTCTCACATACTGCATGCCTGCATTTCATTTAGTTCCTTTTCTGATGATTCATCCTTTTCTTGCCTTTGGGGGTTGTTTTTTTGTCTCCTCATTTTTGCTGTCTCTTTCTGTCCCTTGGCACACTGCTTGTGGTTTGAGAGGTTGAAGACCCTATCTATGCAATGGTCCAGAGATTGTTAGCCCAGAGACTGGGTCTACCTTGAGTCTCATGCGTTTATTGTCTCTGAGTTGTATCCCCTTCTCCCACAGATCTGGTCCCTCAGTTGTCTTCTTCAGATGCTTGGGGTGGTGGGAGCACATGCACAGTTCCTCTGTTTTGTGAGACACTGTGATGACCCAGAGCTTTCTGGCATGCAATTCACTGTGCAGCCCTGGCATCCACGGCAGGGTGGTGCCCTAGGTCCCTCTGGCAGTGCATTTTTGGCATAGTCCTGTGGCATGTAGCTGGTCACCCTGGCATTGCTCTCCTTTGGCCTGGAGTGAGGTGTCTGCTGGGTTACTCCTGGTAGCCCTTGCAGGACTGTTCCAGGGACCAGGGAGAAGTGGGTGTGGGACGCTGTGGTTCACACAGTCAGAGCTCCCCCGTGTCCTGAGTGGTGCATGCACTGGATTATTCCATGTTGTCCTGGCAGCAAGACCCTGGGCTCAGGGTAGAGTGGACGCAGGTTGCTCTGGGTCGCATAGTCCCTGCTTTCTTGTAGCCCGGAGTGAGACGTGCGCTGGGTTGCTTCAGTTCACCTCTACTCAGTGTGGAGCAGGAGTGGGTTGCTCTGGTTTACAGAGTCAGAGCTCCCCTGTTTCCCAGGGTGAGGTGCGCATTGGGTTGCTCCAGATGGCCCCAGCAGGACTGTCCCGAAGGCTGGGGGTAGCTGCCATGGATTTCTCTGTGTCACATAGTCAGAGCTCCCCTGTAGCCCAGACTGGGGCATGCTCAGGGTTGCTCTGGGTTGCCCTGACAGCAGGTCCTGGTGCTGGAGGTGGAGTGGGTGCTGGGGGGGCTCTGGGTCAGTCTAGCAGCTCGGTTCTGGTGTCTGGGGCAGCAGTGGGGCGCAGGGTTCCCCCTGGCTTGCACTCATTGTGTGGTCTTGGAGCCGGATCCTAGGATGCTCGGTCACAGCAGGCTGGTTAGGAGGCCTGGTGTGGGAGCCCACTCTGGCAGCATATACTCTCTGAAGACATCTGTGAGCCTGCCGGGAGGTACTGCGCCACTCACTGTCACCATGGTGGTAGTTCTACGCAGGTTATGACTTGCAAGCAGCATTCCCTAGGTGTCCTCTGCCCTTCCTTACTAAAAATGGTCTCCTCAGCTGTGTCTAATTTGTTAATTCAGGGTGGATGTTCTCTGATTTAGTTGCTTTCCTCACCTGGCCCTAGGACAGCGGTTCTCAACCTGTGGGTCCCGACCCCTTTGGGGGCCGAACGACCCTTTCACAGGGGTCGCCTAAGACCATCAGAAAACACATATATAATTACATATTGTTTTTGTGATCAATCACTATGCTTTAATTGTGTTCAACTTGTGACAATGAAATTGGGGGTCACCACAACATGAGGAACTGTATTATGGGTCGCGGCATTAGGAAGGTTGAGAACCACTGCTCTAAGAGGAGATGCACGACACTGCTGCCTATTCAGCCTACATTTTCTTTCAGCTCCAGGTTTTTTTTTACATATATTTTATTGATTTTTTACAGAGAGGAAGGGAGAGAGATAGAGAGTTAGAAACATCGATGAGAGAGAAAAATCGATCAGCTGCCTCCCGCACATCTCCTACTGGGGATATGCCCACAACCCAGGTACATGCCCTTGACCGGAATTGAACCTGGGACCTTTCAGTCCGCAGGCCAAAGCTCTATCCACTGAGCCAAAACGGTTTCGGCAAGCTCCAGTTTTTATTTTCAGTTTTTTTTGATGGTTCCCATTTCTTCATTGAATTTCTCATTTTGTTCTTGTATTGTTTTCTTTTTTGTTTTTGTTTTCTTAATCCTCTTCTGAGGATATTTTTTCTACCATTGAGTGGAAGGGAGGGAAGGAGAGAGAGAGAGAGAGAGAGAGAGAGAGAGAGAGAGAGAGAGAGAGAGAAAGAAACATCATGTGAGAGAGTCATATGATTGGTTGCCTCCCAAACATACTCCAGGGGTGCTGAGATCGAACCTGCAACCCAGGCAGGTGCCCTTGACTGGGAATTGAACTTGTAACACTTTGGTCCTTAGGTCAATGCTCTAACCATTTAGCAACACTGGGCACTGGACAGGGCTTGTATTGTTTTGTTAATTGTGTTAATTGTATATCTATGTTCTGTGATAGCTCACTGGGTTTCCTGAAAACAGTTATTTTTAATTTCTCATTATTCAATTCATATATCTCCATTTCTTTGGGGTCAGTTACTCAAAATTATTGTGTTCCTTAGGTGTTATCATGTTTCCTTGATTTTCTTCTTGTTCCTTAAAAGTGTGGGATTTTTCCTCGTCAGTCTATAGGTGTATAGGTTAAATGAATCCATAAACACCCTCACAGAAGCACTCAGAATAACATTGACCAAATATCTGAGCATCCCATGTCTAGTGAAGTTATATAAAATTAAACCCTGCAATACTATAATTGGTAAAGTTGATATTTGTAAAGATATAGATGGTGATAATGAATATTATGGTTATTATAATGATCTTCATAAAGATGAATTTGATGATAATTGTTATTATGTTGAAGATATTGATGATAAAGAAGATCCTTCTGTACACCTATCAGGGAGAATTCAGCTGTACATATTCTGTACTCTGAATGGAATGTCCATGGAACTCCTCTCAGGAGGTATCAGAATTAGTTACTATTGTATCCATTTAAAGAATGGAACTATGATAGATAGTGGCAGTCTCACAATATGGTAGAAAACCACCCTGGGTTGAAACAAATTAATGAATTGTTTTAGGTCCTAGGGAATAATGATATTTGCTACAACCAAGGTATAGACCAATAAAAATATTTCACCAAAGAGATAAACCATGTCCATATGTAAAACAATATCTTTGTTGATAGTTCAGTAAGATAAAATAAAAATAGCTTAAAAGAATTAGGATAAAAACAACAAGAAAGCCCACTGCGTGGGAAAACATATTTCCCAATGTCATATCTGATAAGGGCCTAATCTCCAAAATTTATAGGGTACTCATACAACTTAACAAAAGGAAGAGAAACAATCCAATCAAAAAATGGGCAAAGGACCTAAATAGACACCTTTCAAAAGAGGACATTCAGAAAGCCAAAAGACATATGAAAACATGCTCAAAGTCACTAATCATCCGAGAGATGCAAATCAAAACAACAATGAAGTACCATCTCACACCTGTCAGAATGGT
>NW_006281978.1:362554-367008 GCF_000327345.1 Myotis davidii | reverse complement strand
CGGTCTCAAAGGGTAAGAGATGCTTCTTTTTCAGTGCTGCATCGTATTCCATGGTATAAATTTATGTGTCCAATTTTCTCAAAGCATTTATTGAAGAGACTGTCTTGATTCCACTGTATGTTCTTGCCTCCTTTGTCAAATATTAATTGGCCGTAATGGCTTGGGTTGATTTCTGGGGTCTTGTTCTGTTCCATTGATCTATATGTCTGTTCTTGTGCCAGTACCAAGCTGTTTTAATTATGATGGATTTGGAGTATAACTTGATATCTAGTATTGTGATTCCTCCAACTTTGTTCTTTGGCAAGATTGCTGCAGCTATTCGGGGCCTTTTTTTTTTTTTTACCCTCAACTTTTCAATGCATGGGATAATGCTCCAACCAAGTGAGCCACACCAGCCAGGGCTGAAGGAGTACTTTTTATTTTAAAAATAATTTTATTGTGTTTATTTCTGAAAGGAAGGGCGAGGGAGAGATAGAAACATCTATGATGAGAGAATCATTGACTGGCTGCCTCCTGCATGTCCCACACTGGGGATCAAGCCCGCAACCCGGGCATATGCCCTGACCGGGAATCGAACCTGTGATCTCCAGGTTCATAGGTCGATGCTCAACCACTGAGTCACGCCGGCCGGGCTGAAGGGACAATTTTAAAAGGGATACATCATATAATGCTCCCATGCTTCCACCCTGGCCTGCATGGTTCAGTGATTAGAGTGTCAGTCTGTGCACCAGAGGGTCTCATGTTTGATTCCTGGTCAAGGGCATATACCTGGGTTGTGGGTTTGATCCCTGCCCCCAGTTGGGGATGCACAGGAGGCAATGTCTCTTTCACATCAATGTTCCTCTCTCTCTCTCTCTCTCTCTCTCTCTCTCTCTTCTCCCTCACTCCCCCCCTTCCACTCTCTCTGAAAAGCAATGGAGAAAATATCCTCAGGTGAGGATTGAAAAAAAAAGTTGACCTTTTCTCAACATATTTTATTAGGTACCTACTGTATGCATGCACTGTACCAAAGAAATATGCTCACTCCTCCAGTGAACATTAAAAACAAACCAATACTCCCATACTTCCAATAAAGAAGTAAGTTAAATTTGATAAAGGTGGTTGACTATTATATGGATTTGTGCAAGATCTTAGAAAACTAAAGAAATTTGTTGTTCCATGAACCCATGCATTTACTTTGACTTTAGTACTTTTGCCAAGTTTTTCTCTGATTTATTTTCTGCATATCTGGTAACGGTGGACTACAGTGAGGCTTATGTTGGTGATTACGATGGGATATAGATAGTGATGATGTTGATGAAGATACTGCTGCTGTGGCTGTGATGAATAATGTCAATGATGATGACTATGAGTTTGGTGAAGATGATGGGAGTATTATAATGGTGATGATGAAATGATGATAATAATGGACATGATGATGATGGTAATAATCATGGTAAGAGTATTGACAATGGCAATGATGAGTGTGATGAAGGTGGTTATAATATGGCAATGATGGTATTGAAAGTGTTGATGGTGACCATGATGTATATGACAGTGATGGATATGATGGTGATAATAGTGGTAAAGACAAGAGTAATGAGGTGCTGATGATGGTGATGAAGATGAGATGATAATAATGATGGTAATGATCATGAAAATAATGATAATAGTGAAGATATTGATGATGATGATATAAATAATTAAAATGATGGTGATAATCATAGTGATGATGATGATGATGATGGTGATGATGGTGAAGGGAATGAAAGTTTTGCCTTCCTGAAGCTGCCTTTTTGGGTTATTGATTTTAAGCTGTTTATTAATAAAAAAACTCAGCAAGAACTTTGACCCTACCCCTTTTTCTGCTCAAGAGATTAAGACAGAGAAATCTGCTTCAAGAAAAGAATCTAAGGATGTTGCCTTAGCCACATTTGAATTATGTATGGTAAATAAGAGGGCTTTAGGCAGGAAACTATTAGCTAGATACCCCCTGTGTCCCATTGTTTCTAGTTGCCTAGCAAGAATTTTCCTGCAATGTATGTTCTGCTCTTTCTCAGCTACCTGTAATTGCCCATTCTTACTCTGAAATCTAATACCCACCCCCCTTTTCTATTTTTGTCCAAAAATGTCTTATCTACCCAATATTGCCTCACTGACTTTGGAATTTTCATGCCTATATGAATCCCCCGTATACATATATTAAAAACTTAGATTTTCTTGTTAATTTGTATGTATTAAATTAATTATTATCCCAGACAGAAGAACTTAGAGAGTGGCAAAAAAGTCTTTATATATATTTTTAGCTCCTTCAGTAACAATGAAGGTAGTGAGATAGTGATTATGATGGTCATCTGGTGATGATTATGGTGATAATGTGTGCAAAGCTGATGAAGATAATGGTAATGATGAAAGTGATGAGAATGGTGATGAGAAGGGTGATGAAGGTGTGAGGAAGATAATGGTGATGGAAATATTGTTGATGATATGTTGATTATGATTACAATTATGATAATGGTGATAAAGGTGATGACGATTGTGATATGGCAATGTAGATTATGAAGAAGAAGAAGATGATGATTCTGGAGATGTGGATATTGATAGAGTATGAACATGATATGTTTATGATAAAGATGATGATAGTGATTTGAATGATTATTATATAATGATGATTATGATGAAGATAAAGATGAGGATGAAATGATGATGTTTGTGATGGTGATTATGATGTAATAATGGTGGAAAAGATTATGGTAATGATTGAAAATGATGGTGATGATAATAAAAATGATGATAACCATGATGATTATGAGGTTGCTGATGGTGGTGATAGTGATAAATATGATGATTGTGATGATAATAATTATGTTTTTGATGATCATGGTGATGAGGATAATAAAAATGATAATTATGGTGATAATAGTGATGATAATAAAAATAAAAAAGTAGCTGATGATGGTGGTGAGATAGAGATGATGACTTTGATTTTGGTGATCAAGAATACATAGATGATGAAATTGATGAACAGGAAGATAATAGTGGTTCTTATGTGAGGAATATGGTGATGACAAAAATGTTGCTGATGGTGATGATGAAATGAGGATGATAATGTTCATCTAGGTGGGGGCAATGATAATGGTGAGGATAAGGATGGTGGTGAATATAAATATGAAAATGATGATGGATGATGATGAGGAAATGGTAATAATGTAATGATAAATATAGTCATATTTCTGATGATGGTAATAATGAAGATGATGCTAAGGGTGAAGATGATGGTAAATATGATTGCGGTGAAGATGAAAATGATGATGGTGCTCATGATGAAAGTGAGAATTGTGGTGGTTTAGATGTTAAAGATGATAATAATGGCGTATTTGTTTGTTTAAGCTGCTATATGAAAATACCACAGAGTGGGTGACTTAAACAGTAGAAATGTATTTTCTAACAGTATTGGAGGCTGGAAGTGCTAGCAAAGTTGGTTTCTGGTAAAGCCTCTCTCCTTAGCTTGCCACTGGAGCTTTCTGTTTCCTCACATGACTTTTTATCTGTAGTGTTAGGGCTTCAACATATGTATTTGGGAGGTGGCATGATTTGGTCCCAGTACAGACAATACCACACCCACTCCCACACAAGCCCACCCTTTGCCATCCTTCCTCTGATGTTAGAAACAAGGCAGGCCTCTGAACCTCTACCTTCTCAGCTGCCAATCACAATCATCATCATATCCTCATCATCATTCTCGTCATCATTAGTGTGATAATCAATATCATCATCATTGCCCCTCACCATCATCTTTTTAAAGACAACAGTGCAGAAACTTTTTAGTGTGACACAGCCCCATTCATTTATTTTTGCTTTTACTTCCCTTACCTTCGGGGTCAAATTCACAAAATCATTATTACTTGCATAGACAACCTTTTTAGTGTGGCTCATTTGTTTTATCTTTTTAACTAGTAACCTGGTGCACAAAATTCGTGCACATTAAAAGGGAGTTAATTAGAGGAAATATTTTTTTAATTAAATCTTTATTGTTCATATTATTACAGTTGTTCCTCTTACCCCCCATAGCTCCTCTCCACCCGGTTCCCATGCCCCCCTCCGCCTTCGCCCCCCACCCCACTATCCTTGTCCATTGGTATAAGATTTTTCTCCAATCTCTTCCTGCACCTCTCACACCCCCTTTCCCCCCCACCCCGAGAATTGTCAGTCTGCTCCCATTTTCATGCACTGATTCTGTTACATTCACCAGTTTATTCTGTTCACCAGATTTTTTATTCATTTGATTTTTAGATTCACTTGTTGATAGATATGTATTTGTTTCACTTTGTTGTTCATAATTTTTTATCTTCTTCTTCCTGTTCTTAAAGAATTCCCTTCAGCATTTCATATAATACTGGTTTGGCAGTGATGAACTCCTTTAGCTTTTTCTTATCTGTGAAGCTCTTTATCTGACCTTCAATTCTAAATGATCG
>NW_006281978.1:353613-360879 GCF_000327345.1 Myotis davidii | reverse complement strand
ATTGTAAAGAAATTAATTAGAAGAAATATTTTAATATCACTATTTTCCCTTTCTCTATAATAGAAGTGTCAGAGATGAAAGAAAAATAGTAAAATGTATATGAAAATCTACCTCTTGTCTGAGTCTGGGGCATGCCACAGGAACCAGAGTCAAGTCCCCGCCCACCCACATGCACATCGAAATCGTGTGAGACCCAGACCCAGTCATCTCCACCCACAATGAGCTAGATCCAGACCCGGCTGGCTCCACCCCTGTCAAGCCCCACCAGGTTGGGGGTGCGGCCTCAGGTCACCTGGTCTTGTGCCGGGGCTGGGGTCGCAGCCTGAGGTCCCCCAGCTTGGGCCAGGGGGCACGCCTTGAGGTCCCCTGGCCTGGGCTAGGGGGTGCAGCCTGAGGTCCCCCATCAAGCCCTGCCAGGCGGGGGGTGCAATCTCAGGTCCCCTGGCCTGGCGCTGGGGTGGGGTGAGCGGTCTAAGGTCCTCTGGACCTGGCTGGGGTGGGGAGCATGCCTTGAGGTCCCTCATCAAGCCCCGTGGGTGGCTTCACTGCCTGAGGTCCCCCATCATGCTCCGTGGGCATGGGAGCAGCCTGAGGTTCCCCGTCAAGCCCACATGGTGGGGGGGTGCAGCCTCAGGTCCCCGGCCTTGCGCCGGAGCAGGGGTTGTGGCCTCAGATCCTCCGGCCCAGCGCTAGGGTGGGAGGCGTTACCTGAGGTCCCCTGTCAAGCCCTGCCATGCGGGGGGCGCAGCCTGAGGTCCCCCAGCCTGGAACCAGGGTGGTGGGTGCAGCCTGAGGTCCCCTGTAAAGCTCCTCCAGGTGGGGGACATGGCCTGAGGTCCTCTGTCAAGCGCTGCTGGGTGGGGGGCACAGCCTGAGGTCCCCCAGCCTGGCACCGGGGTGGGGTCATGGCCTGAGGTCCCCTGTCATGCCCCACCAGGCGGGGGGCACAGCCTCAGGTGCCCTGCCCCAGCTCAGTGCCACACAGCCTCAGGTGCCTGCTGATTGCTCATTAAGGCTCATTACGGGAACTCAGCCTCCGCTGTGGGCGCAGCCATCTTGTGTTATGGGATCCCCACCTCTGCTGTGGTGCAGCCATCTTGTGTTATAGGATCCCTGCCTCCACTGTGGGTGCAGCCATCTTGTTATGGCATGAAGGTCAATTTGCATATTCCCCTCTTTATTAGATAGGATAGCTTTTTTCAGACACAAGCTTACCAAACATGTCCCCAAGATTTTAATATTTTATGAGGCAGCCTTAGTAATAAGGCAATTAGTGCATATGTAGCTGGTATCCAAATTATGGCATCCATAATTTGTCTGTGTTCTCATCCTGCTCCGTACAGTCTTATGGTCTGGTTGTAGAAAAAAAAAAAAGTCTCATGCATATGGTGTGTGTGTGTGTGTGTGTGTGGGTGTGTGTGTGTGTGTGTAAAAAAAAAGTCTCATGCATATGGTGTGTGTGTGTGTGTGTGTGTGTGTGTGTGTGTGTGTGTGTTTGTGTGTGTGTGTTGCTAAGGATAAATATGAATATTGTGGTGAAGGTTTGGGGTGGGAGGGTGGGTGAGGGCCAGAAGGGGTCAGTGGCAGAAAAAAAGGGGACATCTGTAATACTTTCAACAATAAAGATAAATTAAAAAACAAAACAAAATACCAGCCTATTAACAACAAAAGGAATGCAAGAAGATAGTTTGGTGGCAACTCTCTTTTTGGCCACTAGAGGGAGATCATGGTTCACTTTTATTCAATTGAAAATAACCAACTTTTAAAAGAAGTGGACCTGTTTTTTCCATTCTTCCTACACTGAGCCAATATTTTCTTTCCAGGGAATCACTGTCCTACTTGGTCCAGAGGCTGTGGAAGTCCAGATATGTTTGAGAGGATTAATATGTGCCCAGGGACATAATGGAAGCTAACAAAGGTTACATTCCTTCATATGGTGATTTTTCACCAGAGATGCTAAATGACTGAGATGTAGCAAGAGCATGCTAAGCTTCTAACAATGGAAATGCTATCTGGTTACCAGAGCTATCCCTTTACACGAACCCACCACCACCACCACCACCACCAACAACAACAACATTATGCTGTGGGTGGTTTAGCCTTGATTTAGTGAGGGAGCCAGAAGTGAAGGAAGGTTTGTTTTTTCTAGTTACTGCCCCCAGAATGCTCTTTCAATTCCACATCTGTTGAAGTTTAATAATCTTCTAAATACAACGGGAAAACACAAACTGATACTTTTTAAAAATAAGAATTTTAGATTTGTAAAATTATGTTGTTTCTATTAGAGGATGTTATGTGATTGTCTAAATGTAGAAAATAAAGAGCATAGAAAGGTCAAAAGAAATATTCACAGCCTTCAAATTAAGAGTATACTAGTAAATTAAAATTCAGTAAGGGGACAGCATTTTATTTGAAGAACTGGCTGGAGACTCAGAAAGTGCAGGGAGCCTTTGATCCTTTTACCAATAAGACACCCTGGGGCACAAAAAAGTTTAACTACACTTCTATCACACTAGAGCCTGAAATATCTGGAACGGGGAAGATGCTAAATAAAAAAGATTCAGCATCAGGAGATAAAAATAAGCCCAGCTGAAAAGGCAGAGGTGAAGAAGGCTGCCTTGTTTCTAGCATCAGAAGGAAGATGGCAATGGATGGGCTTGTATGACAATGGGCGTGGTATTGCCTGGTAGGGGAGTAAGCAGGGTTTTTTTTTTTTTTTTTTTATAAAGTCAGCACTTGTTGACTGTCATCTCTTATTTCAAGATGTAAAAACAATCACGCAAATACACCACATTGAAAATATTTTTCAGCCCAACTGGCATAGCTCAGTGGTTGAGTGTCAAACTATGAACCATGAGGTCATGGTTTGACTCCTGGTCAGGGAACATGCCTGGGTTGCCGGCTCAATCTATGATTCTCTCTCATAATTGATGTTTCTATCTCTCTCCCCCTTCCTTTTCCCCTCTGAAATCAATAAAAATATATTAGAAAAAATATTTTTTAAAGAATGTAACCTTTTTTTAAACTTTCAATAGTTTTAAATTACAGTTAATGTACAATATTTTATTTGTTCAGGTGTACAACCCAGTCATTAGACATTTTATGACTTCCCCAATAAATCTAGTACCTATCTGACACCATACATAGTTATTACATTATTATTGACTATATTCCCTATGCTGTACTCTACACTGAGTGGCCAGATTATTATGACCACCCCATCAATACTTTGTTGGACCACCTTTTGCCTTCAATACTGCGGCAATTCCTCTTGGCATTGACTCCACGAGATGTTGAAAGGTGATGCGAGGAATCTGACACCATGCCTGATGAATAGCACGTCCAGTTCTGTGAGATTTGATGGTTGTGGAACCAGCTGCCTGATGGCTCTTTAACTTCGTCCCACAAATGCTCAATTGGATTGAGATCTGGTGATTGTGGGGCCACCTAAGCAAGGTAAAGTCTCCCTCATGTTCTTGAAACCACTCCTGCACAATATGAGCACCGTGGCATGGCGCATTGTCTTGTTGGAAGAAGCCATCTCCATTGGGATACGCCATCAACATGAGAGGATGAAGTTTGTCAGCAACAATACTTAGGTATGTTGTGCTATTCAGACGTTTATAATGATCTGGCCCTCTAGCAACTTCAGTGTGAAATTATAGCTAATTTGCCTATAAACATCAGGTGGTCATAATAATCTGGCCATTCAGTGTATATCCCCATGACTATTCTGTAACTACAGCTGCTACCTCAGCTTTGTTTGTTTGTTTCCATTTTCATGATATATATTTTTCTATCCCTTTATTTCCAGTCTCTCTATATCTTTTGATCTGAAGCAAGTCTCTTGTACACAGCATATGTAAGGGTCTTGTTTTGTTATCCATTCAGCCTTCATATGTCTTTTGATTGGAGCATTTAGTCAATTTGCTAGTAGAGTAATTGTTGATATGTATTATTGCCATTTTATTATTCATATTTTTGTTCTCCTTCTCCACCATCACCTCCTCCTCCTCCTTCTTCAAGAAGACCCTTTAATATTTCATGTAATATTGGTTTGATGGTGATGAACTCGTTTAGCTTTTGCTTGTCTAGGAAACTCTTTATATGTCCTTTGATTCTAAATGATAGCTTTTCTGGGTAGAGTAGTACCGGTTGTAGATCCTTGTTTTTTATCACGATCTCTTCCCCTTGCCCCAGTCTCCCCTACCTTCCCTCTCAGGTTTGATGGTCTGGTCTGATCAATGCTTCTCTTCTGGCTTGCAAAGTTTCTGTGAGAAATCAGCTGACAGTTTTATGGGAGTTTCCTTGTAGATAACTAAGTGCTTTTCTCTTGCTGCTTGTAAGATTCTCTTTGTCTTTAACTTTTGGGATTTTAATTATGATATGTCTTGGCATGTACCTCTTTAGGTTCATTGTGTTTGAGACTCTGCAATTTCTGGACTTTTATGTCTATTTCCTTCCCCAAGTTAGGGAAGTTTTCTATCATTATTTTTTCACATAGGCTTTCAATCCCTTGCTCTCTCTCTTCTTCTGGAACCCTCATGATGCAAATGTTGGTATGCTTGACATTGTCCCAGAGGCTCCTTATACTATCCTCATTTTTAAAAAATTCTTTTTCCTTTTTGCTGTTCTCATTGGGTATTTTCTGCTTAACTTCCAAATCTCTAATATAATCATCTGTTTCATCTACTCCACCGTTGATTCCCTTTAGTATATTCTTAATTTCAGTTAGTGAATTCTTCATTTTTGAATGATTATGTTTTATGTTTTCTATCTCTTTTCTTATGTCTCCTATGTCTTTGTTGAACTTCTAAGTTCATCTCCTCTTCCCCTAAGTTCATTGAACATCTCTATAACCAGTGTTTTGAACTCTACATCTGATATATTGCTTGTCTCCACTTTTAAAATTTCTTTTTCTGAAATTTTGTTCTGTTCTTTTGTTTGGGACATGTTCCTTTGTCTCCTCATCTTGGCTGCCTCCCTGTGGTATGTATTAGGTAGAACTACATTTCCCAGCCTTGGTAGAGTGGCCTTATGTAGTATGTGTCCTGTAGGGTCCAGTAGCACAGCCTTCCTGACACCTGAGTTGGGCACTCCAGATACCCCCTGCCCCATGTGGGCTATATACACCTTCCTGTTGTAGTTGAGCCTTATTGCTGTTGGTGCCTCAATAGGAGGGATTTACCTCCAGGGCAACTGTCTGCAAGGACTGGCTGTTACCAATGTGGAGGATTAGCTGTGCAGGAGCTGACCCCATGGAGAAGGAGTTACTTCAGTGGGGCTCTGGTGCCCGCTGAGTCTGACCCTTATATGTGTTTTTTGTGGAGGTTTTTGGATGGTGCTTCAACATGGTCTGAAGCTGTCCATCAGGTTCTGGCTCTGGGGTCTCTCAGGAGGTGGAGGCCAAGGTCAACTGCCACCTGTTCCCTGCCCACCATGAGCTACAAAGCAATCTGTAGATGGTGTCTACTTGTGCTGGGCTTGGAGGTGCCCAGGAGAGGCTACACTTTGAACCAAAGCAGCTGCTAATGCCATGCCTGGACAACATACTTCTGCCAGATACTGCTTATTTTAGGAGAGTCCAAAGCATGAGTCAAGACAGGCTGTTTGTATGGAAAAGTCAATGGAAACAGCTTGGGTTGATCTACAAGTTGGGTCGTATGGAGTCTCAGGGAATCACAAGGGTGGGGTGAACAGTGTTAGCCAGGCTTATAGAGACTCAGATATAGCACCCTCCTGATGCATTGTTGTAGGAGGGCTCAGCGAAGGAAGAATGGCCTCTGTCAACACTTCTGTCTGAGGGAAAGTTACCCTTCCAGGTCTCATCCCTATGCCAGACAACTTAGTTCCTCTCTGTATATCCCTGGTGCCCCAATGCTGGAACTCAGGGTCTGTGTGTGGGCCCTTTAAGAGGAACACCTGGGACTTTAGCATCCCTCCATCACAGCCAGAAGTTATGGGGACTTTTCTTCCTAGCCCTGGCATCATAGACTGTGGGAGGTATGGGCCTGGGCTCCCTCACTCCTCAAGGGGGCCCTCTGCATCTGAGATAGCCCTCTTGATTTTTTTTCTGTCAGTGGGTATGGGACCAGCCCGTTTCACATCTCTGTTCCTCCTATCAGTCTCGATGTGGCTTCTTCTTTAAAAACCATAGTTGTAGGAGTTCTGTTTAGCTAGATTTCAGGAGATTCTGAACGATGGTTATTCTGTAATTTTGATGTGGTTGTGGGAGGATTCGAGTACCACAATTACCTACTTTATTATCTTGACTGAAACCAGAATATAACTTCAAAAGAATGTTTTTTTTCTTGTTCTTTCTGTAGCTAAGTTTTTAGGAGTGTGATATTCAGAATCATCAGTGACATATAGGTTTAGTCAAGGTAGGCTGTTGACATGGAAAGTTTGGATTCAGCAAAAGCTATCCCAAAAGGTGGACAAAGAAAAATACAGATCTTAGTGTAGCTGTTAATCACTTGGGCAGAGATTCAGATTTAGGATGACTTGGCATTTATTTATTGATAAAATCACCTAGAGCTCTTTGCATCTTTCTTGATACAATTAGTTCCAGAATCTGGGGGAGAGGCTGCTGTTTAGGGTTTGTGGTGATGATCAAGGAAGATGGGAGGCAGAGAGACAGGACCTTGTCAATCCATATACAGTGGGGCCTTGACTTATGAGTTTAATTTGTTCCATGACAGAGCTCGTAATTCAAATTACTCGTATGCCAAATCAAAAAGTGAATGAGTGAGACACTTGATGCTGGGCTGATGTTGTGGCGTTCACTGTGACGTTCGCTGCGCCAACTAGCAGTGGTGGAGTATCTGAAGCTGGCTCGTAACCCGAATTTTAGCTCACAACTCAAAGCAAAAAATTGGCCGAGAGACTGCTCGTATCTCGAAAAAGTCGTTAGTTGGGACACTCGTAAGTCAAGGCCCCACTGTATTTGAACTGATGACACAGTTCTGCCTACTGTGAAAATCATGGTGGAGTGCTGTTTTCAACCCTGGATATACATTAGAGTTACATCTGGTGCTTTTAAAATATAACCATTCTGGAAAACTCTTTGGTAAAATATATAAAGTTGAATATACACATACATTGCAATTTTACTCCTAGATATAAAGTGGTGTTTCCCAACCTTTTTTTTTTTTCATTACCACACACTCTTCAGGGGCCTTTTCAGATATTTTGTTACTTATCATGCTCACCTTTCCATGAAATTCTTTTCTTTTTTTTGAAATTTTCTTGCATTTTATTTTTTAA
>NW_006281978.1:344149-351710 GCF_000327345.1 Myotis davidii | reverse complement strand
CTCAGCCGCCAGCCCTCTCTGCATGTACTCCGCACCTTAGTATTTTACTTCAGCACTGCGCCTCCTCTGAGTCTCGGTATGTTTTTCTCTTTCCTCCTAGTTATAGAACTTCCACTCAGCCAGCCTTCCTGTGGTTCTGAATGATGTCCGTTCCGACTTTTAGTTGTATTTTTGAAGTGGTTGTTCGAGGCAGCAAATTCTGGTATTTACCTATGCCACCATCTTGGTTTCTCTCCCTCCATGAAATTCTAATATGCCAAATAGAGCATAGATTGGTTTATGTGTTAGGGCCTTTTGGAGGGCCATGAACCACTGTTACCAGATTTTTTTCACTTTTTCCCAAGAACCAATTTTATCCTCTTGAGGGCAGTATTGCTCTGCTGGATAATGTATGGTTTAAAGCCAGGTAATAAGGGTTTATGTTTATCAACAGGTATATATGAGAACATTCTTAGCAACTTTATTCATATTTGCTCCAAACTAGAAACCAACCAAATGTGCATCAATTAGTGAAGGGTTAAAAGTATGGTGGTATGTCCATACAATCAAAATACTATGCAGTAAAAAATAATGAAAGAAAGAAAAAGGAATGGACCACTGATTGACACAATTGTACTATACGTTTGTTTTGTGCTTTTCCTCTAGTTATGTTATGAAAAATATATTGATGCTCATTTCCACCCTCTCCAAACTAAAAAGTTGAATCAGAATCTCTGGGAGTGGGGCCTGGGCAGTGGTAATTTTTCAAAAGCTCCTCAAATAATTTTAAGTTGCATATTAAATGTGAGAGACACTGAGGTGGTGGCAGAAGCATGGGTTTTAGAATCAGAGTCATAGCTTAGAATTCTGCCATTTATTAATTGTTATGTCTCTGAAACAGTTTTCTTATGTGTACAAAGGGTATAAAAAATACTACCCATCTCATAGAGCTATTGTAAGGATTAAATGGCAGGTCAAAGTAGAAGTCCCAGAATATACAGAGCGCTACACAAATGCTAGTTTCCAATATCTTTCCTTCTTTTCACTACTGTGGGCACTAGAAAGTGTTTAATGACTGTTATGACCATTCATGCTGTTGAAAAAGGCAATATACAATTATCATAGACCCTGCAAATCTTGCCCTGAGTTAGATCTGTTCTTATACACACTTAATTGTCTGAATTATTAAATTTTGGCATTGTGCTACAGCCCCTTCCCCAATGAATATTGTATATGGAATATCTTCATTAGTGATTCACTTTGTGGTCTGGTGTTATTCCTTTAGGCTTCCACTCCTACTCATTGTCCATCTCACTGCCCACCTGTTTTCTTTTTAAATAATTTAAAAAAACTTTAATTACAGTCTACATTCAATATTATTTTGTAATATTGTTTCAAATGTACAGCACAGTGGTTAGACAATCACACTTTACAAAGTGTTCTCCCAGTATTTTTAGTACTAACCTGGCACCATACATTGTTATTATCTACTGTATTCCCTATGCTATACTTTACATCCCCATGACTGTTTTGTAACTATCAATTTGTACTTCTCAATCCCTTCACTTTTTCCACCGAGTCCCTCAACTCCGTCCCCTCTAGCAACCATCAGTCCGTTTTCTGTATCTATGAGTCTGTTTGTTTATATTACTCTTTAGATTTCATATATATGTGAAATTATATTGTATTTGTCTTTCTCTGTCTGACTTAATTCTCTTAGCATAATACCCTCTATGTCCATTCATGCTGTTGCAAAGGTTAAGATTTCATTCATTTTTGTGGCTGAGTAATATTCCATTGTTTATATGTATCACCACTTTTTTATCCACTTGTCTAATGATGAGCACTTAGGTTGTTTCATTATCATGGCTATTGTAAATAATGCTGCAATGGACATAGGGGTGAATATATTCTTTCAAATTAGCAATTTGGATTTATTTGACTATATACCCAAAAGTGGGATCACTGGGTCATAAGGCAGTTTTATTTTTAATAATTTGAGGTAATTCCATACTGTTTTCCACAGTGATTGTACCAATCTGCAATCCCACCAACAGGGCACGAGGATTTCCTGTTCTCCACATCCTTGGAAATGCTTGTTGATTTATTGATGATAGCCATTCTTACAGGTGTGAGGTGATAGTTCATTGTGGTTTTAATTTGTATTTCTCTGATGATTAGTGACTGAGCATCTTTTTTTATATCAGTTGGCCATCTGTATGACCTCTATTCAGAAGTGTCTATTCAGGGCCTTTGCCCTTTTTAAAATTGAATTGTTTGTTTTTTGTTGTTGTTGAGTTGCCTGAGCTCTTTATAAATTTTGGATATTAACCCCTTATCAGATGTATATTGGCTAATATCTTCTCTCTCTGAGTAGGTTTTCTTTGTTTTGTTGATACTGCCCTCCTGTTTTCTAACCTCTGTCCCATGATGAAATCAGGAAAAGACTAGTATCAAGCTCTTAGCTTGTCAGATACAGGTCATAAAGTACTCTTCCATAGTACATAGCTTCTCTTCTCTTGCTCCTTCAAGTTAGAACAAGCAATCTCTTCCCTCCAGACTCTTTCTCTCCATGGACATCAGTACATAATTTTGTTTCTCAGAACATTTGGCTTTATTTCATTTTGTATTGAATTTTTTCTAAACATCACCCCCATGATCTGATAAGCTGGAACATATCTTAGTATTTCTACTTCTGGGAATGGGATTTCTGTCTTTTCCCAGAACTAGAGATAATACAATCTCATACTTAAAACTATCCTAAAGATCACCCAGAACAAGTTCCCCATGTGGTATTTGAAATTCCACTACAATATTCTTGCTAAATAGTTATTGTGTTTCTGCTGGAGTACCTTCAGTGATAGGCTGTTTACTACCTCCCAAAGGTGTCCGACACCATTTTTTGTCTGGCTCTGACTGCTGGAAGTGATTTGATGGTCTCTAGGGGCCTTCTAGCTCTAGGATTCTTTGATTATGATGGTTTTAGTATTCTCTGAGCAGTGCTAATTAAAGTATGATCTGTGGAATCCCTCCATCTGGATCATCTGGATCATCTGGGAGTGCTTGTGACAGATGTAGATTCCTAAGCCCTTCAACCCCCATCTGTTATACTACTAGTCATTACTGCCCCCCTCTATATTTCTATAGGGTAAAGAGGGTGATATCACCTTTACCTTGCATTGGCCTTGATATTTAACTGGTCAATTTAACCTGGATGTGCATGGGAAATATAAGGGAGATCAGAATATGATTTGCTCCAACCTCAGAACCTCTAACATTACCATGCCTTTCCTTTTTTGGGGAGCATTATATCCTGCCCTACGTTTGTTGACTACTAGTATGTTCATGGCCCAGCCTGACTTTTCTTTGCTCTGATTCCACTCTTCTCAGTATGATTCTAGCTCTCCTTCCTGGGATATTATGAAAACAACATATGCTTTCATGCCTCTCTGGAAATTGTTTTAATAATTGTCTAGAGAGAAATACCTCTTCTGACTAATAATTTATGCAATTATTCATGGCCTGGTATTTAGCAGCACAAAAATAAAGCCAGGGTTAAATTATATACCATTCACTTTGAATCCATTTAAATGTATGCTGCTCCAGATGTGTATGCTGTGTGGTATCACTGAGTTGTAGGAGCCATCATTTATAAAGAGTTACTAAATTACTCATTGGTAGTTTTCAAATAGTTTGTCTTCTTATCCAAACAAAATATATTATTGTGGGAGTTTAGAACAAGTCACTCCCAAGATGTGCCTCAGCAGTATGCAGATTATTTTGAGCTAAAGGCAACAGAGACGCTGCAGGCTCAAGAGAAACTTCTGCCACATTCCTCCTTAAGTACTTAGAAGAATTTAAATGAAGGGCCTTGCCCATAATAAGAGTTACCACCAGAAATAATGTATTCTTATCCTCACCCAAGGATATGCTTTTTATTGATTTTTAGAGAGAGGAAGGAAGAGGGAGAGAGAGAGAGAAAGAGAGAGAGGGAATGAAACATTGCTCGATCCTCCCATGTGTGCTCCAAATGGGGATCAAACCCACAAACTACGTTATGTGCTCTGACTGGGAATTGAATCTGCAACCTTATTTGGTGTACAGGGTGACATTCCAACCAACTAAGCGAGGGCCAGAAATAATGTTTTATGATCTATCTCTAGGGCAGGGCAAACTTCTAATAACTAAACTTTTGTTCTTACTGTCTTGCAAATGACCATCCTCCCCTCAGAAGTCTCAAGATATCCTACCTCATCCTTAGCTCAAAATGTCATACATACCTCATTTTCCCTGTTTATGAACCTCTCATGTATGTGGGGTCTCTGACTCTCTCATGTATGTGGGGTTCCTATATATATATATCTATTAAATTCAGTTATTTTCTCTTGTTAATCATGTATGTATATAACTAAAGTTGGTTATTTTCTCTTGTTAATCTAAACTGTCTCATGTAGACTTAATTATTAAACCAGCCAAAGAACCTATGAGGGTAGTGTAAGTTTTCTCCCCCCCTTCATGTTATCTAAATAAAATGACAGGGGAAGTGTTTTACTTTCCTAGCAAATCTTTTTTCAAATATATTATTATTGATTTCAGAGAGGAAATGAGGGAGAGAGAGACAGAGACATCAATGATGAGAGAGAATCATTGATGGGCTGCCTCCTGCATGCCCCACACTGGGGATTGAGCCCACATCCCGGGCATGTGCCCTGACCTGGAATTGAACCGTGATCTCCTGGTTCACAGGTCGATGCTCAACCACTGAGCAACACTAGCTGGGCAATCCAGCAAATCTTATATAAGAAATGTAGAATTTCTAAAGTATCTGTCACACTCAACTGAAGCTGGTCAACTGCACTTGGGCAATAGCTTCTCAGGACTTAATGCCAAACATGCCAGCACTGGCAGGTAGAATGGAAGCCCTACGTGGATGTCCTATTTCTCTTCATTTGCCAGCCAGAAAGGCAGCAAGGTGTTGATAAAGTCCTGAGCTAGAACCAGTGGTTGACCTGGAACAGCTTGGGACAGTCCCTCTCCTATGCCTTCTCTCCACTGACATAGCCAAGCCAAAGCACAGACACAGTTCCAGGAACTGGAGCTTTGAAAAGCCCATATCTCTGCTTAGGTAAACTTGGAGGTCAGATGACTTGAGAGGCCACTTCAGTTACTTCTGCTTGAAGAGGAGACATGTGATTTTTATTTGATGGGAAAACATAAAATGGGGATTTTCAGCACTAATTTTTTTGTTCAGATTGAAATTTCTCACATCAATAAAATTGTTTAAAAGGGAACAAATTCTGACAATTTAGTATTAAAATTTAAACTCTCTAGCTTAATCAAACCACAGAAAATCTAATTAGCAAGATTGGTGATTTGGTCATGGCCTACATTTAACATGAAAAACATTGCACTTTAATAGGTTGCATGTCTCTGTTTGAATTACCTAGACCTAAATATATTCAGGAAAACAGAATATTTACAGATACTTATAAAAAAATGTTTCCCCTATGGCTTCAATATAATTGATTGGTTTTGGGAAGCCACTGGCAGTATTGAGAATTTTGAAGACTTGTTGGGATATATGCTACCTGAATAGAGTTTAAATAAAAAGTTTTGGAAAAGAGATTTGAAAATGCAAAAAGGAAGATTTCATGATTACTAGAGTGATCAATTTGATTCATTTAAAAAGATCACTTAAGATATCAATATGAAGATATGGCATTAGGGAATTTTTGCTGAGATGCAACTCCTAAAATCTTGAGGACATGCAGTAATCCAGAGTAAAAAGTACATCAACACAACGTGGTCTGATCAGAGATTGTGAAGGGGAGTCAGGTGGATGAATGTACTGGCTTTCAAAAGTACTGGCAAAAATGTTCATGTGATCGATGGAAATTACAGATATGACTATTTTGACAACAAGATGCCAATCTTTCCTTGGACAGAGAAGAAAGCCTTCTGAAAATACTTGTGCTACAGTTAGGAATGCATAATACACGTAGGAAGGCCGACCACACCCAGGGTCATGCAAAAATGATAAACTACAACATTTTGAAAGGTTGAGTCACTAGACTCTATTTTTGTCAGTGTGTGACATGTAGCTCATGCTTACTGTGGGTCGATAAAGCTCATCTGTATTACAAGAGATAGCTCAGAGTATGAATAGTCCAGGGTCCCTTTATCATAATCCATACTGGCTTTATAATTGTGGTAAACTTCCCTCCCATACAGACACCACCTCCTTGTCCTGGGGAGGGCCTGTAGCATAACTGGACAGGGCATACTGGCCTAGGACTAAGCAGGAAGGGAGCAGAATGTACCTCTTGACCCATTCATTGAAAAGGACTGTGGAGGTCTGAATTAGGTTATTCATTGGCAAGAAGGTGTTGATTTTGGAGGAAGAGTATGGGGAGCCTTTAGTAAAGGGAGCAAAAGCACAACTATTTAAATTTGTTTCAGGCACAAAAGCAGGCTTTGAGCAATTTTGATCTGCAAAGCCTGTGATTTAACAATTATTTTGCTCTTCTGGGAAACTTTTCTTACCTTGTTGGGAAGCCTGGTTGGCTCATTCTATTAAAGTAACAGTAATAAATAGCAGCACGTATGAGCAAGATGAGGCAAGACAGGCAGAGCCATGGCAGAAGAGCTCTGAATGCATGGTGGCCAGGGGTACAATTTGCATAGGCATTCTTTGTAAGACAGTAGAGGTTTGGTAAATGAAAGAGAAATCTTTGGTGACATAATGCAACCTACTTACCCTAACAGAAGCCATGAGTATCTAGTCAGGCAGCACTTCAATGAACTTACTCATGATAAAGTAACACAAAGGTGATGAGTGGTATGAATTCTTGTTAATTATCAATGACTTCTCATCTACACTAATAAAAGCCAAAGATGCTTATTGACTGCACCTTTGCCACACACAAGCCACGCCCACCAGTCAATCAGAGCGACTATGTGCAAATTAACCCAACCAAGATGGTGGCCAGCAGCCACAGAGCTGGAGTAAGCAGGAGGCTTCGTTGCCTCAGTGATGGAGGAAGCTAAGCTTCCCGCCTGCCCTGGCCGGCTGTGGCCTCCACAAAAGGCAACAAACTTTCAATTATATAAGCTAAATAAATCCCAGATACCTGCTTCCAGCCAGCCTCCACTGGGCGCTTGGGTGGCTGGGGACTGTGGCCATCCTGCAAACAGCCATAAGCCCCTCACCCAGGATGGCCACACCCTCATGGGGTGAGGGTCCCTGCTGGGGGGCTTGGCCAGCCTGCAATCAGCCATCAGCCCCTCAACGAGGCTGACCAGGCACTCCAGCGGAGACCCCTACCCTGAAGTGGCTGTGGCCAGCCTGCAAATAGCCATCAACCCCTCACCCAAGCTGGCCAGGCCCCAGGGGGGACCACCACCATGAAGGGGATGTGACCAGTCTGAAAATGGCCCTGAACCCCTCACCCAGGCCAGCCAGGCACCCCAGTGGGACCCCCACCCTGAAGGGGGTGTGACCAGCCTGCAAACACCATGATCCCCTCATCCAGGCTGGCCAGGCACCCAAGCGGGACCCCCACCCTGATCCAGGACACCCTTC
>NW_006281978.1:335315-343728 GCF_000327345.1 Myotis davidii | reverse complement strand
GTGTGCAGGAGGCAGCTGATCAATGTTTTTTCTCTCTTATCGATGTTTCTAACTCTCTATCCCTCTCCCTTCCTCTCTGTAAATAAAAAAATAAATAAATAAAAAAAATCAATAAATATATATTTCAAAAAATATTAAAAAAAATAAACTTGAAGTCAGTGTATAAAAGAAGTCATAGCAATATGGAATTTTAGTCTCTTCTTGTCCCTAATTAACTTTTATTCATCTGTTTCAAATTTTATTTCACAAACTAGAGGCCTGGTGCACAAAATTCATGCACTGGGCGTGGTGTCCCTCAGCCCAGCCTGCACCCTCTCCAATCTGGGACTGGACCTAAACTGGCAGTCGAACATCCCTCTCACAATCTGGGACTGCTGGCTCCCAACTGCTTGCCTGCCTGCCTGATTGCCCCTAAAGAAAGAAAATTTCAGCACATTTTCATTTCTTTATTTTTTTATTTTTTTCAATTATAGTTCACATTCCATATTACAGTGGGGCCTTGACTTACGATGTCCCGACTAACGAATTTTTTTGAGATACCAGCTGTCTCTCAGCCAATTTTTTGCATTGAGTTGATAGGGTAATTTGAGTTAACGAGCTCCTTAACGAGCTCAGTCTCAGAACGAATTAAACTCATAAGTCAAGGCCCCACTGTATTACCTTTTTATTATATAGGATACTAATTAAGCATCTACTATGTATTGAAGAATGTATAGGCACTAGACATATAGAAATAACTATCCAATCAATCCCTGCCTTTGGGATTTTACTACCTGATAAAAGAATCATAGAAGTCAATAATCATAAGTCAGTGTGATAAGGTGCTATGATAAAGACATATAAGAGTACTGGCAATGCAGAAAAGGAGACTATAGGAGAGGAAACATAATTTTCCCTCTACCTTTCTAGGTTCTTGCCTGAAACCCTCCGCCCCCTGTAATAAAAGACAGAGTAACAGGAGAAAAACAGAAGTTTAATAACAAGCATACCTTCTGTATACTTGAGAGCTAGGAAAATTGAGTAACTCCCTGCAATGAGGCAGTCCACCACCTTAAATACCATCTCCAGCTAAAGACAAAAGATTTTGGGGGCCAGTCAATTATGGGAGATTACTAGGAAAAGCACAGTTAACAGGGGTAAGATTGTTATGCAGATTTAGGCCATTTCCTTCTCCATTGGTAAGAATTTCAAGAGATTTGATCTTCCTTTTCTTCCTGACACAGAGAGGGAGACACCCTTACAAATGAAGATTTCTTTTACACATGTCTCTTAAAAAAGGATATCTTCACTCAGTTTTCAGAGCCTTTCTTAGGTCAGATCTGCTGTTTCTTAAAAATAACCAGCTTAAAAAAATAACCAGCTTAGCCCTAGCAATTTTGCTCAGTGGATAGAGTGTTGTCAGCCTGCGGACTGAAGGGTCCTGGTTCGATTCCGGTCAAGGGCACGAACCTTGGTTACAGACTCATGGTCCTGGTCCAGAGCCTGTGGGAGGCAACCAATTGATGTGTCTCTCTCACATCGGTGTTTCTTTCTGTCTCTTCCTCTCCCTTCCACTCTTTCTAAAATCCAATGGAAAAAATATCCTTGGGTGAGGATTAAAAAAAAAAACAATAACCAGTTGACAGTAATCCTTATGCCAAAAAGACATATTTTGGGGTGGCAAATTCTTTTCCCCTTCAAGAGTCAGGGAAAGCTTCCTGGAGGAGCTTATGTTTAAGTCTTGAAGGAAAGGTTGAGTTAGCCAAGCAGATGAGAAAAAAAAGGAATGTGTACTAATTCTAGGCAGAGGTAACAGCATGAATGAAAGTACAGATATGAAACAGTGCAATACTTTCAGGAAAGTGCTAACAGTTCAGTATAGCTGGTGCATAAAGGGCACATGTGAGACAGACCAGTAAGTCAGGACAAGTGGAATAGGGAAACAGACAGGTAGCTGAACAAATTGACATCAGTTACAGCAGATGTAGAAATAATATCTAGGCCTCAGTAATATTTAAGCTCCAGACCCAGAAAAGCACCAGGACCAGCTGCAATAACTAAAGACCCCCTGCCCTGACACTGACCAATAGTGGAAGCACACCTAGAAAACTGATGAATATTCTGTTGAAACTTTCCCCTGAGACCTCCCCTAAGATTCTGGCCTGGAACAGAGAAATACAAGCCTTGAGACAACTTAGAACTTGCTCTCCTTCCCAAAACACATCGAAGCCTCTCCCCACCTCTTCCCCCACAGGCATGCATCTCCTAAACCCTAAGGGACCCCACAAGTCTTGCAACCAGGGTAGCAATGGGCAGCAGCAGTTCGTCCCAGATAAACCCCCCTGAACCTGTCTCCAAGGCCCCCTTTCTCTGCTCCTTAGTGAGCCAGTGCAGACCAGCCTAGGCTCATTTCCCCAGCCCTTCCTTGTTTTACTGTCCCTAGCTTTCATAAATGTCCTCTAAAATTCACCTGGACTGTTGTGAAATTTTTCCTACATGAAACCCACACACCATCGGCTGGTCCTAAGACAGACCTGCTCAGGGCCAGGTTCCTTTTCAAGTAAAACGTGGACAAGAGTCATGAAGTGAAGGTTAGTTAAGGAATGACTCAAGAAGGGTCTGTGCTCTAAATTGATGCTTTGCTTTCATTCTTAAACCTATGGAAAGTCTTTGAAAAGTGATATGATCAGATTTCCATTTCGGAAATTTCATGGAGTGCTATGGGAGAATGGATTCCCCAGGGCCAAACTGCAGTCAGGTCTCCCAGTGTGATTTTTGTTTCTTATTGCTGAAATGGGAAATTTGAACTGGAACATGTGGTGTTCCTCTGGGCAGGATGGTTCCCAGATTCTTTTCTGGTGGAGTCGAAGAATGAAACCACGGACAAAAGGTGGTATAGTAAAAGGTGGAAATTTATTGAGAAACAAGCACAAACTCCCACGTGGGGAGGAGTAGAGAATCCCACTGAGTCCCTTTTTTCTATGGTTTATATAGGCTGCAGTTCTTTGTGCCCTGACATCCCCTCTGATTGGTCACTATCCCCTCTGATTTGGTCACTATAGCAACTTCAGAGCGCAAACCTCACGCGAGGTACCTGAGGTTCTCCTCTCCTTCCCCCTTATTGTTCTATTCCCTTTGGGCTTTCCACTTCCCTCTCAGAATGAGGGGCTTCCTTCCCTTTATTCTGTAAATGTACAACTTCTGAAGCTCCCCAGCTCCCTTATTCAATGGAAATGTACCTTCTGTAGCTCTGTAGCCCTATGCTTTTTCCATGGGCCCCTTAATTCCTAAAATTTCCTAAACCTGCCTATTTCACCCCTAAAAACTGCTTTCATTGCCAAGGTGGTATCTTGATTGTTTTTCTCCTTTGCACTGCTTATATTTCAGATCTGGAATTATAGAAGTTGGGTGAGGAATAGGGGGGTGTACCATAGAATGACTCAAATGTCTGGCTTCAGAGACTGGGTAGGTATTGATGTCATTAATGGGGTGGGAAAGCAGAATTGGAGAGGAAGTTCGGTTTGAGACAAGTGGAATTCTCAGAGCCTTTAGATCTAAATAAAGATATGCAGGACATACTTGGATATGTGGGTTTTGAGCTTGAGAGAGAGACCTGTGTTGGATGTTACAGCTTATCTAAATATATAAAAAGCTAATATGCTAAGTGTCCCTCTGACTGTCTGACCGGTCACCATGACGTGCACTGATCACCAGGGGGCAGAATTCAATGCTGGAGCTGCCAAGATGCAGTAACTTTGCAGCAGCAGTTCTCGGGTGACGCACCCCAAAACCAGAGAGGAGGGAGCTCAATTCTTTGCGGGACCATGCGATTCCACCTTCGGCCATGGGTTATGTTGTTGCTGGGGCACTGTTGGCCCTGAATTTGGTTTACTGCACACTTGTGTTTGTGTTCCACGCCCTGTACAACAGCAACTTTGCAGAGTGCCTTCTTATACCCTGGGACCTCTTGGGCGATGTTGGAGATCTGGTTTTGGCCCAATTCCTGCAGGCTAGGCTGAGGGACCCCACCTGCTGGAGGGACCCCGCTCACTCCACAGATGCCAGGGAGGGATAATGGGAGGTTGGCTCCAGGGTGTTTTCAGCCTGTATTGCCCAGTCCCGCCTTGCTGGCCACCTTCTAATTAATTTCCTTTCAATGTGCAGGAATCTGTGCACCAGGTCACTAGTAGGTAATAATTGAAGTTTTATGTACGTGCATGGGATCATAGGGAAAGTGTATAATATGAGGAGAAGATAGAGCTGAGATTGGAGTCCTGAATAATGACAACATATAGTTGATTAGCAAAAGCAGTGCTTTTAAAAGTATTAAAAGATACAACCATAAAGATAGGTGCAAAACCATGGCTGCCAAGGGAAGAGGGTTTGGAGGCTGAGGAAACATTCAACACTGGGCAGACATTTTGGGGAGGGAGGCACTTTCATCTACCCTCCTAAATTCTTTAGATTGGTCTAATAATTAAATCTACATGAGACAGATTAACAAGAGAAAATAACCAAATTTAATTACATACATCGGCATAGAAACCCCCCACACAGGAGAGGTTCAGAGACAGGGAAAATGAGTTATAGTATATGATATTCTGAGCTAAGGATGAGGTAAGATGCTTCAGAGGGGAGGAAGGTCAGTGCAGGATAATAAGAAATTATAAATATGTCCTGCCCTACAGATAGGTTAAAAATGTCATCTGATGATCTCTTGTTATGGGCAAGGCCCTGAATTTAAATTCTTCTAGGTAGTTCAAGGTGAGGCAGAAGTTTCTCTTGAGCCTCCAAAGTCTCTGTTGCCTTTAGCTCAAAGTACTCTGCATACAACAGAGGAACATCTTTGGAACAACTCATTCTGTACCTCTACAACATCAATCAAAATAAGGGCAAAAAAAATCATACTGAATTTGGAAGTCAGAGGTTGTTGGTGACCTTTAAAAAAGTTTTAGTCAAGAGATGATGATATAAACCCAAAATCAGTAGATGGAGTAGTAAATGGAAGGCAAGGAAGTGGAATCTATTCTTCAAGAAATTTGGTGGTGAGAGTCAGTAAAATAGGATTGCTACCAGAAGGATGCTTGAGATTGAGGGAGAATTGTTTTTAGTTGGAAGACATGTTTATATTTTGAGAGAAAAGAATAATTAGGCACAGAGAATTATTAAGGATAAGAGAAGAGGGGTATAAAAGATCAAATAAATCTGGCTTGAGACTAGGAGGATGAGCTAATGTCAAGGGGATGGGCACTCAAGTGGGAAGAATTAATCTGAAATGGAGGAAGGACAGTTCTCCCACTGAGACATGAGGTCTGAATGCATGTAAATTTAAGTAAGTTCTTGGGTTGTAGGGGAGCAAGCCAAGGAACTTTTCTCATATGAGGGCCTTGATTTTCTAAGAGAGTAGAAATCAAAGTTGCCTCTGAAAGTGAGGCAAGAGGAAGTAGATTGTATAGTTTGAGCAGAGTGTATTTAGGGACTTAAGGCTCATTGACACTAGAGATCATGAGTTTGTAGTGTGATTTAATCTAGGAGTATTCATCACCCTGGAGAAGTTGGATGATTGGATTGATGCAGTGATGAGGTTTGATGAGCAGGTGTGAGAGAAGGACAAAGGAACAAGAGAAATGAAAATACTTGCTAGTGAGGCAGTGGCATGATGGCCAATGGGAGCAAAGTAGACCCAGAAAGGGGCTAATAGATTTGGAAAATATGGAGAGGGACTAAACATCTGGTTGAGGAGAAATGATAGACTTGCTGGAAATAAAGGCAGAAGCATCTGCATTATTATGAACTTACTAACAAAACACACAAAAAACTAGGATGTCAGGAGTTAAAGTCATTCTGGTTAATGACAGAATTGAAATGGAAAAGGGAACAGTGAACCTTAAAGTCCTCATTAATTTTGAGGAGTCTGATTAAGTAACAGTAATACAGAGGCATAGAGTAGGAAGTCACAAACACACATCCTACAGAGGCCAGACAGGCAATGTAAACGAGTGAAAGAAGGCAAATTGAGAGAGGACATCTCATCTAAAGGAGGCAGCTCCTACTCAACTTCAGGTGACAGCGGCCATTTGGAAAGAGAGGTATAAAATTGTTAGAAATTTCCAATTTTAAGAGAAATTTTCAATTTTTAAAAATGTGAAATCTCCCATTTTCAAATGTGGGCAACTAATTTTTAAAATTACTGCGAGGGCCCAAACATATTTTCAATGTGAACCCAGCCCCAAAACTGCCAGTTTGCACCTGTAGGGAAGAAAGTAGTATGCCCAGATGGCCTAGGACTCAAAGCAAGATAGATTTTTAAATGATGGTGAATATCTACTCCCTCCTCTCTAGGCTGTGGCAGACACCACTAATTAGATCAGATATATGGAGCTTCAAGGAGCAACTGCCAATGAGTTGGATTTGGCATGCAAGGTGAAACCTCATTTGACATAATGTTTTTATCATTTTCAAGAAAATCTCTGAGTCTTTGAACTTGCTTTGGTCTTTGTAAAAAGAACAGGCATTCTGTAATGTTCCAATCCAGTTTTGCCTTCACAGGATTTTCAGGTGGACTTTCTTGTTGAATGTGTGCTTTGTATGTTTTCAGAAACCTCTTCGCACCAGTAACTGTGTGTTTTAAAAATTTCCAGTAATGTGCTCAGAGATCCTGAGTGGGAACTAGTGTAACGTTGAAGGTGAACAAACGAAACCTTTCATCTGTTCCCAGGTATGTCTGGCTTCTGGCAGCTTTGCCATTAATAGTTGAGAGCCTGTTTGCTGCCTGGAACACTGAAGGGTTGTTAAACAGCTCTCTGCCCTTTAAAAAGAGTGGGAGATGATTGGGAGTCTTCTAGACTGAGGCATGAATCGAAAATGCCATGCATGTTTAGCTATATGGTTCATTAACTCATTTACTGAAGTGTATGCTCGTGTTCTGTTAAATCTTTTTAAGCTTAGCCATTCTTGCTATTGAGTGATTATTCTTTTGGGTATTGAAATACCCAAATACCTCATTCATATTCAAATACCTTCTTTAGCACATTTCTAATTTCCTTTATAAACAAAACATACTCTTTCTTTGCAGAAACAGTTTTCAGCTTCTCACCCCCACACTCTTACTGAGCCAGCTGTTTCCATTGCCTCTGCTGCAAGCCCCCAGGCCAAATTCACGTGGCAGGAGGGGAAGGAGAACAGCTGAAGCTGGAACAGGGACCTGCCTTAGCTGCCAAAGTCCACTTGATTCTGACGCAATGTGACTGCTTTCTCCATTTGTAATTTGTTCCTGTTCTGCTTTTGGCTTTCAGCATCTCTCCCTATCCCCTCACCCTTTAGTCTCCCTCCTCCTCTCCCTCTCCTCTCCCCATCCTTTTCCTTAGGATCCTAAAGTAGGGCTTCCAATTTGCCTATTTGGCCATGACTCACTGCTTATCCTGATCATGCTCACACTTGCTCCTAAGAGGCTGCCTGATCTGCTCATGACCTGTCCTCCACCCATTTCTGTCTCTGGCTCTGGATTCTGTTGTCTGTCTCTGGCTGCCTGCCTGACACATATTGCCTTACTGCCTGGTGTGTCATGGGTTTGCTGATTTTCTGTGGCACCTGAAACAATATAAGTGGAAAAAATCCATGACTTTTCTGTTGAACTGTGTTTCTCCTTGGTTTTCCTTGTTAGATATTACATAATTGAAAATCTCAAGCTAAACTTGCCATGTAACCAGCAACCTGTATTTTAATGAAATGCCAGAGTGGAGGTTAAGATTTGTGAAAGTTAGACTATAAGCAACACTTCGCTGTTTTTGTAATTCTAAACTCATTGTAACTAATATATGTGAGCCTTAACCCAGAACAATAAAATCAAGTAAAGAAAATCCTTTGGGCCAAACACAAAACATTTTCAGAGAACAGTTTTCAAGTTTGGTACAGACTGTACTTCTTTCATCTGTAAAAAGGGAGAAGCAATCCAGCCGCCCCCATTCCCCCATGGATCCTTTTAACTTTAAAACTTCACTTTCCTCAGATTTTATTAAACTGTCACATACACATGCATTCATTTATAAATAAACACACATTTATTTCCCAAGAGATTTTTGAGGTAACTTACAATATTGACCTGATAGGACAGTTAAAAATCAATTCAGAAAGAGAACTCATTATTGTACTAGGATCCTGAGCTGAGAGGGTCAGTAGGAGACTAGCTCCCTGGTAGGTGCATGCACAACTAGTTTGGAGGGTATGCAAAGCTAGGACAATAGATGTGTTTTGGGACCACTGGTAATAGCCACTTATTTTTTGTGTGCTTCTTTTGTGTACTCAGGTTTGAAAAACATGCTCCTTACTTTAAGGAGCTCATGTCATCTAAAGAGACACACAAATCCACACAATTTGAATCCAGTGAACTAAATGCAGATAACTTTGGTAGCTTAGAGAAGTGGGGGGTGGGTGG
>NW_006281978.1:332172-335298 GCF_000327345.1 Myotis davidii | reverse complement strand
GGTCCACAGGAATCAGGAAAAATCTATTGGGGATGACCGACTGACCAAGCTCTCTGAAGTCATGTGACCTAGTGGTTCCACCACTAAAAAACTGTGTGGCATTAGACAAGTTATTTCATCATAATGAACTTAGTTTCCTCATCTGCCAATGGGGACCAAATGGTACCTGCTTTGCAGGTGATATTTTTTAAAATTATAGAAACAAAGTACTTAACACACATAAAAGAATACAGCAACACTTGCCTAGACACAATGGGAATTCTTGTTTATGACAATTCTCAGCTGGTAGTCATCTAAGTTTTATTGGTATGTTTGCATGTTTGTGTATTATTGTAGACTAGGGGCCCAGCGCACGAAATTCGTGCCCTGGGGGGTGGTGGTCCCTCAGCCCAGCCTTCCCCCTCTCACATACTGGGAGCCCACAGGGGATGTCCTACTGATGGTTTAGGCCAGCTCCCCTCAAGGAGCTGGCCTAAGCCACAGTCCAGCCTTGATCTGTGGGAGGAACTGGGCACATCAGGGGAAGGCGCTGTGAACCTACCTGTTGGAGTGTCTGACCCCTGGTGGTCAGTGCGCCTCATAGCAACTGGTCAGATGGTCTGACATTTAGCATATTAGCCTTTTATATATTAGATAAGGCAAATGAAATTTTGTAGGTATAAGTGGATTATTGAAATGATCAAGAGAGATTATCTGGATGTTCCCAAACTAATCACGTGTCTTTTAAAAGCAGGCCCATCCCTGCCCAGACCTAAGACCTCTGGCCGAGGCATTAGGCATGGGTAGGGGACACCCAGCTCTCCTCGATCTCCTGCTCAGCCTCTGCCCAGGCCTAACATCTGTGGCCAAAACAATAGGTTTGGGAAGGGGACCCCCAGCTCCCCACAATCGATTGCCAGCTCTGCCCCTGCCCAGGCCTAATGCCATGGGCAGGGGACCCCCAGCTACCCACGATGGCAGGCTTCTCCTCTACCCAGCCTCAGGCCTCTGGCTGGGGCGTTAGGCCTGGGAAGGGGACCCCCAGATCGCTTCGATAGCAGGCAGAGGAGCATTAGGCCTGGGAAAGAGATCCCCCCAACCCGCTCTGATCACCTACCCAGGCCTCAGGCCTTTGGCTGAGGCCTTAGCCCTGGGCAAGGGACCCCCAGACCGCTCTGATCGCAGGCTCTTCCCCTGCCTAGGACTCAGGCCTCTGGCCAGGGCGTTAGGTCTGGACAGGGGAACCCCAGCCCTGAGTGATTGACGGCTCCGCCCCTTTACAAGCCTCAGGCCTCTGGCTGGGGTGTTAGGCCTGGGCAGGGGACCCCCAGGCCACTACAAGTGCAGGCTCCGCTCCTGCCCAGGCCAGAGGGGCATTAAGCCTGGGCAGGGGACCCCCAGGCTGCTTTTTCACCTGTCCAAGACTCAGGTCTCTGGCCGGGGCCTTAGGCCTGAGCAGGGGACCTGCAGCACACTCCGATCGGAGGTTCCGCCCCTGCCCAGACCTCAGGCCTCTGGCCTGGGCATTAGGCCTGGACAGGGGACCCGCAGCCCGCTCTGATCACCTACCTAGGCCTCAGGTCTCTGGCTACAGCGTTACGCCTGGGCAGGGGACCCCCAGGCTGCTCTATCGCCTGCCTAGGACTAAGGACCCCCAGCCCTCTCTGATTCCAGGCTCTGCCCTGGCCCAGGCCTCTGGCCCCGGCCTCAGGCCTGGGTAGGGGACCCCCAGCCTGCTCAGATGTCCTGCTGTGCCCCTGCCCAGGCCTCAGGCCTCTGGCCAGGGCGTTAGGCCTGGGCAGGGGACCCCCAGCCTGCTCAGATGTCCTGCTGTGCCCCTGCCCAGGCCTCAGGCCTCTGGCCAGGGCGTTAGGCCTGGGCAGGGGACCCCCAGGCTGCTCTATCGCCTGCCTAGGACTAAGGACCCCCAGCCCTCTCTGATTCCAGGCTCTGCCCTGTCCCAGGCCTCTGGCCCCGGCCTCAGGCCTGGGTAGGGGACCCCCAGCCTGCTCAGAATGTCCGCTCCGCCCCTGCCCAGATCTCAGGCCTGTGGCTGGGGCATTAGGCCTGGGCTCTGGACCTGCAGCCCACTCCGATCACAGTCTCCGCCCCTGCCCAGGCCTAAGATCTCTGGGCCGGGTCTTAGGCCTGGGCAGGGGACCTGCAGCATACTCTGATTGTAGGCTCCACCCCTGCCCAGGCCGCAGGCCTCTGGCCGGGGCGTTAGGCCTGGGCAGGGAACCCCCAGCCCACTCTGATCGCAGGCTCCGCTCCTGACCAGGCCAGTGGGGCATTAGGCCTGGGCAGGGACCCCCAAGCTGCTCCTTCACCTGCCCAGGCTTCAGGACCCTGGCTGGGGCATTAGGCCTGGACAGGGGATCCCCAGCCTGCTCCCATCGCCTACCCAGGCCTCAGGCCTCTGGCTGCGGAATTAGGCCTGGGCAGGGGACCCCCAAGCTGCTCTTTCACTTGCCCAGGCCTCAGACCTCTGGCCGGGGCGTTATGCCTGGGCAGGGGACCCCAAGCCCTGTGTGATTGCTGGCTCCGCCCCTTTCCAGGCCTCAGACCTCTGGCCCAGCATTAGGCCTGGGAAGGGGACTCCTAGGCCGCTCTATTGCCTACCCATGCTAAGGCCTCTGGCCTGGGCCTTAGGCCTGGGCAAGGTACCCTCAGCCCACTCGAATCGCAGGCTCTGCTCCTGCCCAGGCCAGAGGGGCATTAGGCCTAAGCAGGGGACCTCCAGCCCTGGGCGATGGCAGGCTCCACCCCTACCCAGGCCTCAGGCTTCTGGCCGGGGCGATCGCTGGCTCTGCCTGCCCGGGTGGCATCTGGCGCTGCCCGCCCCACCTGCAGTATGCAAATTTAACGGCCATCTTTGTTGGGTTAATTTGCATACTCTTCTGATTGGCTGGTGGGCATAGTGAAGGCACAGTCAATTAGCATCTTTGCCTTTTATTAGTGTAGACTAGAGGCCTGGTGCACGAAATTCCTGCACTGGGGGGTGGGGGTTCCCTCAGCCCACCCTGCCCCTCTCACAGTCCAGGAGCCCTCAGTCTATGTCCTACTGATGGCCACAGACTGGCAGCAGAGGCTCAGAGCAGGCATCCCGTGTGTGTGTGTGTCTGCTAGGGCCTACCCCCAGCTGCT
>NW_006281978.1:329127-330837 GCF_000327345.1 Myotis davidii | reverse complement strand
TCCTGGCTGCCGGCCACCATCTTGGTTGGCAGTTAATTTGCATATCCTGCTGATTAGCCAATGGTAAGCATTTGGGGTTATGGTCAATTTGCATGTTTCTCTTTTATTAGGATGATACCTTACATACTAGCCTTCTCATTAATCAGGCCTTTATAGTCCTTGATGATAAGAAGATAGAACTTTAAGGAATGAGAGCTCTTTAAAAATACAAATGTAATTTATTATTATTTTTTTAAAATATATTTTTATTAATTTCAGAGAGGAAGAGAGAGAGAAAGAGATAGAAACATCAATAATAAGAGAGAATAATTGATCATCTGCCTCCTGCATGTTCCCCACTGGGGATCAAGCCAGCAGTTGACAGCTGATGCTCAACCACTGAGGCATGCTGGCTGGGCTCAATGTATTTTAGATAAATATGCTTCTTAATTTTATTCTGCTACTTTTTTTTGTTTTCTGAAATAGCATATATTGTTAGCCCATTTACTTATGAGTTTAAATATTCCCATCCATATTAGACCATCTTGATGAATTTGCTTATTTGTCTTCCTTGAGGTTGAATTAATTTTGATTTTTTAGGATATGTCAACATCATAGCAAATATTATAGATTTGAGGCCTGGTGCATGAAATTTGTGCATGAGTAAGGGGCTGATGGCTGTTTGCAGGCTGGCTACAGTCCCTTCAGGGTGGGGGTCCCCACTGGGGTGCCTGGCCAGCCTGGGTGAGGGGCTGAGGGCCGTTTTCAGGCTGGCCACACCCCATTCAGGGTGGGGGGTCCTGATGGGTGCCTGGCCAGTCTGGATGAGGGGCTTATGGCTGTTTGCAGGCTGGCCAAGCCCCCCAGCAGGTACCCACACCCTATGAGGATGTGGCTAGCCTGGGTGAGGGGCTGATGGCTGTTTGCAGGCTGGCCATGGACCCCAGCCACCCAAGCTCCCAGTGGAGGCTGGCTGGAAGCAGGTATCTGGGATTTATTTATCTTCTATAATTGAAACTTTCTTGCCTTGAGCAGAGGCCACAGCCGGCCAGGGCAGGAAGGAAGCTTGGCTTCCTCCATTGCCAGGGCAACCAAGCCTCCTGCTTCCTCCAGCTTGGTGGCTGCTGGCCGCCATCTTGTTTAGGTTAATTTGCATATAGTCACTCTGATTGGCTGGTGTAGCAGAGGTGCAGTCAATTTGCATGTTTCTCTCTTATTAGATTAGATAACTTAAAATGTCAAAATAATTTGCCATTTCCAATTTTATTGTACAACTAAAGGCCAAACACACGAAATTGTGTGCGAACCCAGACCAACCGCACCGGCGGGACCCCAGACCCGCTGCACCGTGAGACTGAGACCTGCCATACCACAAGTCCAAGACGCGCTGCGAGAGCCATCAATGCACCTCCTGGTTAAAAGTCATTTCGTTGTTACGGCGTTACAGCATTATGGCCACTAGCCTTTTATAATATAGACTAGAGGCCTGGTGCACAAAAATTTGTGCACTCGGTGGGGGGGCATCCTTCAGCCCAGCCTGTGCCCTCTTGCAGTCTGGGAACTCTTGGGGGATTACCACCTGCTGGCTTAGGACTGCTCCCTGGGGGATTGGGCCTGAGGTGGCAATCAGACATCCTTCTGGCAGCCCGGGAGCCCATGGGGGATGTCCACTTGCCAGCGGGGAACAGGCCTAACCTGCAGTAGGACATCCTTAGCGCTGCTGAGGAGGCG
>NW_006281978.1:327929-328954 GCF_000327345.1 Myotis davidii | reverse complement strand
GAGTGTTTCTGAGAAGAAGCTAAAGGTTGGGGAGGTTTTTTTAAAAATTTTTTAATATTTATATTTAGTCTTTATTTTTTATTTTAAAAGTCAAGCTTCTTGAGAACATGAGGTGTTTAACATTATTCCATACTAGAGGCCCAGTGCACAAAAATTTGTGCACTCGGGGATCCCTCAGCCCGGCCTATGCCCTTTTGCAGTGTGGGGCCCCATGGAGGATGTCCACCCCAGTGGGGACCCTCACCCCATGGAGGTTTGGCCAGCCTGGGTGAGGGGCTGATGGCTGTTTTCAGGCTGGCCACACCCCCTTTAGGGTGGGGGGGTCTCCACTGGGGTGACTGACCAGTCTGTGTGAGGGGCTGAAGGCCGTTTTCAGGCTGGCCAAGCACCCCCGGCGACGGAAGCTCCCAGCCTCTCCTTTTTTTATTATTCTGGGATTTATTTACCTTCTATAATTGAAACTTTGTAGCCTTGAGAAGAGCTCAGGTCCAACCAGGGTGGGCAGGAGGGGAGGGAAACTTGCCTTCCTCCTTCACCAGGGGCAACCCACCCTCCTGCTCACTCCAGCTCCGTGGCCTCGGCCGGCTGAAAGCAGGTATCTGGCGTTTATTTACCTTCTATAATTGAAACTTTGCAGCTTTGAGTGGACTCAAAGCTGGCCGCGGCAGGCGAGAAGCTTGAATTCCTCCATTATTGAGGCAACCAAGCCTCCTGCTTGATCAAGCTCTGTGGCTGGCGGCCGCCATTGTGGTTGGGTTAATTTGCATATAGTTGCTGTGATTGGCTTGTGGGCGTGGCTTAAGGCATAGCGAAGGTACGGTCAATATGCATGTTTGTCTTTTATTAGTGTAGATTAGAGGCCCGGTGTACAAAAATTTGTGCACTTGGGGGAGTCTCTCAGCCCAGCCTGTGCCCTCTCCCAGTCTGGGACCCCTCGGGGAGATAACGCCCTGCTGGCTTAGGCCCGCTCCCCGGGTGGCAGAGGGCAGGCCCCATCCCTAAGTGCAGCCCCTGGTCGTGCTCAG
>NW_006281978.1:324951-327573 GCF_000327345.1 Myotis davidii | reverse complement strand
TTTAGCCTTGAGCGGAGTGCAGGGCCAGCAGGGCAGGCGGGAAGCTTGGCTTCCTCCATTGCCGGGGGCAATGCTCCAGCTCCATAGCCACTGCCATCTTAGTTAGGTTAATTTGCAGATTTGCTCCTGATTGGCTGGTGGGCGTGGGTTTGTGGGTGTGGTTTGTGGGCATGGCTTGTGGCGTAGCGGGGGTACAATTTGCATGTTTCTCTTTTATTAGATTAGATTGACAAATTAGAATGTTAACAATCTACACTAATAATAGAGAAACATGCAAATTGGTGTCATTCTGCTACGCCCACCAGCCAGTCAGGATGAGTATGCAAATTAATCCAACAAATATGGCGGTTAATTTGCATATGCAGGCATGGAGGGAAGACTGAAAACTGAAGATGACTGAAGACAAGAGGCTTGGCTTCTCTGCAGCGAGAGCCAAAGGCCTGCGTCCCGGGTGCTGGAGGAAAACTGGTGCCAGCAGCCAGGAAGGAAGGCCTATTGCATGAATCTCTTTGTGCAATGGGCCTCTAGTAATGATAATAATAACAATATAATAATGGCTAACAAGATTGAGTTCTTGCTGTGTCCTGTCTAGGACGTTTTTGGCTTTATTTGCATAATTTAATCCTTTCAACTGCTATTTAATGTGGGTTCTAGTATTACCTGTTTTACAGTTGAGGAAACTGAAACCCACAACCCAGGCATGTGCCCTGACCGGGAATTGAACCATGACTTCCTGGTTCATAGGTGACGCTCAACCAATGAGTCATGTCGGCCGGGCCAGAGATACTTTCTAATTTGCTCAAGGTTGCAAAGCTAAATTTGCAAGGTTCCAGAGCTGAAATTTGAATCCAGCTTCATAGAGAATCCCAAAGTCTGAACTCCGGCACAGCACTGAGTACTATTTCTCATTATAGGAATAAGTTTATGTTTTAAATCTTTGCTTCTACATTTTCCCCAAAATTTGAGTACCTCTTTCATCTTACCTTTTGGTTGTATTTAGATATACTATCTCTTCTTACTAAAGTAATACATTTTTGTAAGTGTATTATGCATTAGAAGGGGTTGTACTGGAGGTTAAGAAATTAAAATCTGGAGCCTGAATGCCTGGGATCATAAGTTCTGCCACTTATCTGTGTGACTGTGAGAAAATTACTTTATCTCTCTCCTAGTTTCCTTAGCTACATAACTAGTACGAACATGTAGTTTATTTGGTGGTTGTGAGGATTAAATGAGATAATATATATAAAGTACAATAGCACATGCTCAAAAATAAGGAGATATAGTTTACAGATAACTTAAAAATTCCATGTTATAGCTATAGTGTAAATATTTTTCCTTTGTTTCCATTTATCCATCCATTCATACATGTATTCATTTATCCTTATATTTACTGATTCATTTTGCGAACCCATTTTGAGTACACTGGGCAAGGTGCTTCCCGTTTTCAGAGTGTTAAACTCTGTAAAATCTTCAGGAGTTAATTTCTTTGGTGAAACTCCTGCTTGGGGAAGGATGTTGTATAAGAATGTTTTGATTAATTTCTCTTTTTGCACAGGCCAAATGGCAATATGAGGCATTCAAATGATCAAAGTTCATATGGAAAACCGTGTTCCACTTGCTACCTTTCTAAGATATTGGCAAGGTTTTAAGATTTAATTTTATGATGACTACTAAAAATGTGCAGGAGGTAAGAAGTGCTATTATTCTAAAATAGTAGCTGTATTATAATCTAGATAATATTGGAAGGAGATGACCTTCCCATAGCATGGTAGCAGTTAAGAAACAGTTGATATCAACTGTTAATAAGAGCTATTTATATGCATTACCGAAATTAAAATGGAGAACCAGGCAGATCTATATCCTGGTGAAGAGCCTTGGCCATGAGATTAGGCCTACAGAATAGGCCTGTTTAGAAAATGTGTGGGCTCTGGCACCAAACTGACTTTGTAGTCATAAATGATTTAGAGAAACTCTTTGACCTTTATATGTGAGAATATATCATCAAGTTCCCAGGAGCCCTGGTCTAAAGTTGGCAAGAAGTATGTTGGTCTCTGCTGGGAGATATTGTTCGTACTTGTAACAGATTTCTGATATAAATGGAGGGTGTGGTTTTTTCAATAAGTAATTGTGAGGCTCTGGCCAAAAGAGGCTAAGAACTTAGAGGCAATAGAGGCAATTTGCAATGAATAGCTTCATCTTGAAAGTACCACAAAGTCAGCTCGTTTAAGATAGTCGCACGGGACTGCTTTCTGCTGACATTGTTAGTAAGTGTCTAATACTTTTAATTGTATTGGTTCAGGTGTACTGGATTAGGGCTTGTTTTTAAAAGTTGCCAGATACCCCTATGGGTATTATTATCTCAATTTGAAGAAACTATTAGGATTTTAAACACAATTACCTACTGCCAAAGATTACTTTGCACTAGTAGAAGCATACACTGGTGAAGTCACCCAACACTTATTGCACATAATGTTTCCTCTGCCTGTAGTGAGTGCTGTATTCCTACTCTTTTCTTGGCCAACTCCTATTTATCTTTCAAATCTCAGCTCAAACATTTCTTCCTCAGAGAAGTCATCTCTGACACTTATTGAAAGTTTACTTAAGAGCTGGGAACTATGCTGA
>NW_006281978.1:320854-324836 GCF_000327345.1 Myotis davidii | reverse complement strand
TTAAAGAGGAGACATTTGATGCTTAGAGGAATTAAATCATTTGCCAAGAACCGCATAGCAAATAAGTGGTCAAGTTTAATCTCTATCATTGGTTCATCTTATGCTATAGCCCACATTTCCCTTCTCTCTCTCTCTCTCTCTCTCTCTCTCTCTCTCTCTTTCTTTATTTATTTTCTTTCTCTCTTTCTTTCTTGACACAATGCTATATTGCACTTGAGTCAATTATGCTTATGAGTTTACTATAGCTTATGATAGGAATGAGCAAAAGCCACTGTGAACTAGATGACCAGAGAATTGTGGCTACAGATTTTGCCTTCTCTCAGATAAACATTAACCTAGAAGGTTGATTTAGGCCAGGGTGCAGTGTTTAGAGTTTCTAGGCTTGGTGGTGGTGAGGCAGGATTTATCCATGGACAATTACAAAAGAAAGAATCTTATGTCTCTTGGAGAAATTAAAATGGAAAACCAGGCAGATCAATCAATGTGTGCATCAGTGCATAGAAGTGAGACAGAGAGGGAGGATGTAGATATTTTATTCCTTTTTCATTCAGCAAGTATTACTTGCATTGTTCTAATTGCCGAGGATATAGAGGTATATAATACAGATAGATGTATTACTTCCCTTATGGAACTTTTGTTGCAGTGTACATTTCCACCATCAGAGTATGAGTGCTCCAATTACTCTGTATCCTGGCCAACATTTGATATTATCAGATTTTTCATTTTTTCCATTCTACTGGAACAAAGGTAGATGATAAGGATGATGTGTATGAAGGGTTACAGTGAGGCAGTGGGACAGAAACTAGAGAAATCACTAACAATTGGAAGTTTGAAAACTGTGGAGGAAATCAAGGAATCGGGGAGTTTAGAGCAAATTTCTGAGCTCCAACAACATGATTATGATAAGGCTTGCAGCTTTTTTTTTTAATTAATTTATTTTTTTATTTTATTATTTATTACAAAGGGTATTACATATGTGTCCATAAGGCTTGCAGCTTTGACTATATCAGTGATGGCGACCCTATGACACATGTGTCAGAGGTGACACGCGAACTCATTTTTTTGGTTGATTTTTCTTTGTTAAATGGCATTTAAATATATAAAATAAATATCAAAAATATAAGTCTTTGTTTTACTATGGTTGCAAATATCAAAAAACTTCTATATGTGACATGGCACCAGAGTTAAGTTAGGGTTTTTCAAAATGCTGGCACGCCGAGCTCAAAAGGTTCGCCATCACTGGACTATATCCTAGGAAGGAAAACTAGTAAGGGTTCTTAACCAATTTCTATAGTAATGATCATAATTACCATTTTTTAAGATCTACTATGTAAGAAGCATTGGGCCAGGCACTTCACATATATTATTTACCTGTGAGATCTACCTGTGAGACAGCATTATCCCCAGTTTATAGATGAATTGACTCTGACTTAGACTGGTTGAATACTGGCCCAAGATGAAACAACTACAAATGGCATATCTGAGATTCAAGCACAGAATTTTGATTCTAAAGTCAGATTCTTTTGGGGTTGATTTGCTGACTCTCCAAACATGTAAAGGAATGAATTCCAGTGCAGATGAAAAGATGTTGAACATAGTTAGACGTCAAGAAAATGAAGATTAATGCCACAATGAGATAACCCTTCATACACATCATTCTTACCATCTACCTTTGTTCCAGTAGAATGGAAAAAATGAAAAATCTGATTATATCAAATGTTGTCCAGGATACAGGGCAATTGGAACACTCATACTCTGCTGGTGGAAATGAAACAAACACTGTAAAGTAGTTTGGCAGTTTCTTATAAAATTAAACATATACCTGCCATATGACCCAGCAATTCTATTCCTAGTTGTTTACTCAAGAGAAATGAAAACATATATTCACACAAAAATTTGTGTGCAAATGTTGATAGCAGTTTTCTTTTTCCATAAATTTTCAAAACGGAAACAACTCAAATTTCCATCAATAGGTAAATGGGTAAACAAATTTCCATCTTTAGGTAGATAATAGATCCATACAATGGAATACCCTGAAGCAATATGAAGAAATGAATTATCAATCATGCAACACTATAGAGTCCCTAAAAACATCATATTAAGCAAAGAAGCCTACCTCAAAAAAATGTGATTCCATTTTCTTGAAGTTCTCAAATAAGAAAACTAATTATCTATCATAATAGAAGTGTAATATGCTAATTAAACCGAATGTCCTTCTGGACAAAGTGGGGCTGTGAGGGAAGCCTGGGCCCTGGGTGCCTGCTGGTGGCTGGAGGGAAGCCCGGGTCCCAGGTGCTGGAGGGAAGCCAGTGCCAGCAGCCAGGAGAAGGAAGGCCTACTCTTGCACGAATTTTGTGCATCAGGCCTCTAGTGTTTATATAAAATAAGATTAGTATCTGCCTATGTGTGTGGGATGACTGCAAAGGGACATGAACATGAGAGAATTTTCTTTGGTGATGAAAATGCCTTATGTCTTTTTTTTTTTAAAAAAAAATTTAGCCAGAGAGCTTCTGAAGGCACTTGGTTTCTGTTGAGCATAGAAAAGGCAGTAAAATGGCAACTGTACAGGGTGCATGATAGATGGGAACAAGGCAGAGGGAGCAGAGGAGGGACAGAGATATTGGCGGAAGAGACACATTGGGAAAAGGGAGGTGGAAATATCAGTCTGGACCTTAGAACAGACAGTCCTGGTCTCTAGCCACTCCTGTTATGGGCAGACGAGCATACAGATACATAGACAAACATACATTCTGAGCCTAGGAGCCTCTGCTGCCCTGATCAAGCAGGGATTAGTCAGAGCCAAGTGTAGGCGAATTTGAGTATATGCAGAAGTTTCAAACCCTCCCTGGACTCTGACCCTCAGGCACACAATGTCACCTTTATTCACCCAGAGGCTTCCTCAGGGCCTAGATAACGAGGACCAGCACAGGCCATGAGGAAGGAGAAGTCAGCTAGAAGAGAAAACCTCCAGCCCACTCCTGTCCATACCTGAAGGAGAAGGAAGGTGCAGAAACAGGCTTCCAGTGCAGCCCTCTGTCCATCTGTGGTCTCACAATTGCCTGGAACAGGAAGGAGAAGACAGCCTCCAGCACCAGGCTCAGAGACAGACAGAAGGCTATGATGGCTCCAGCTGTTTCCCTCTCAGCCAGCTTTACTTCCTTTAGCCTGAAGCACATGCAGAGACTGGCGAGGTAGCTAGGAAGAAAGTGACCCAGGTGTCATCCTCAAAGACCATAGCCAGGTATCCCTGGGGCTGGATATTGCACAGCAGCAGCAGGGACACAAAGCCCAGCCAGCCCAGCACCAGCTTGGTAGCCAGCAGCTGTTCTTCCCAGACAACATGGATATGGCTGTAAGGCTCCGGCCCACCCAAAGACATTGGAAGTCAAGAAACAGGACACAGGAATAAAGTAGTCTCCCTACGTGCTAGTGCCTGCAATGTTGGACTTGACCTCAGAGGTAATGGCAGGAAGCTCCCCAATAGTGACTGTGAAGATGAAGCCAATGGAGAGAACCAAGACTAAGATATATTTGAGGATGGCTTAGATTGAGTGGCTTTTGTTGGTGGGCTGACAGTTGGAGGCTGAAACTTCAAACTCCTCTTTGCCTGCTCTTGGCTCCTCTCCTTCACTAACGAGGTCCAACTTGGTCTCCTCCTTTCTAGGCCCTTTGAGCTTGAGCTGCTGGTAGTGGAAGTACCATTCCAGCTGGGGCAAGCCCAGGTAACAGATAATGGTCAAAATGATGACCCCACAGGTTGTGGTAAAATAGTCAAAGGAACTTTCTGATGGCTCCAAGCCACTGGTGATGGTGCAGATCATGGTCACTGAGGCAAAGAAAGGTAAGATGCCTGTCAGGCTCTGGCCACTCATGATGGGGCCATGTAGCTGGCAGACCAGACCAAAAGGCTGCCCTGCAGGATGGCACTGAATGAATTAGTGGGCATGATCTTGATCTTTGTGATGGAGGGGAGGCAGGGCAT
>NW_006281978.1:314017-320804 GCF_000327345.1 Myotis davidii | reverse complement strand
AGGATAGCAGTGATCAGGAACACCAGCAGGATTGCCATCAGGCTGCCCCAGACTAGAACGGACCGGGGTATCCTCTGATGCAGGAAAAAGTCAAGGCAGGCAAGGAGCAGTCAGGAGCAGCATGGCACATAAGATCATGGCATTGTTGAAGCCAGCACTCAAGAGAATTCTGCTCCAGAGAGGGTGCTTTTTGTAATTCAAAACTCTCTTGTAGGGTGTGTAAAGAATTAGGCAAACCTGCACAATCTGAGGGAACAGTCTCCAAATGTTACCCCATCTTCAGACATCAGCCACAAGTTCAGGGAACTCTGAGGGCTAAAAATTTGGTAGTTTCCCCAATCATTCTCAAGGTTCAATATTTCACTAGAACAGTGGTTCTCAACCTCTAGCCCTTTAAATATAGTTTCTCATGTTGTGACCCAACCATAAAATTATTTTCGTTGCTACTTTATAACTGTAATGTTGATACTGTTATGAATCATAATGTCAATATCTGATACGCAGGATGGTCTTAGGCAACCCCTGTGAAAGGGTCGTTTGACTGCCAAAGGGGTCGCGACCCACAGGTTGATAACCGCTGCACTAGAGAAACTCACAGAACTCAGGAAAACAATATACTTATAGTTACAGTTTTGTTATAGCAAAGAGATACACATTAGAATCAGCCAAAGAAAGAGATGCAAAGAGTGAAGTCTGGGAGGGTTCCAAATGTGAAGATTTCATCTTCCTCAGAGAATGTTGCCAACCAGGGGCTTGATCACATACTGCCTGCAGGCTGGCCTTTAGTTTCCAGCCCCTCCCAGCATTTCAGAGTAATACCTTTCGTCTCTAGTTCCTCCAGAGGTCAGAACTGATATGGTGTGGCTCCTATCCCCCATCATAAATCACGTTGCTAGGTTGTCTGGTGACCAGAGCCCTTAGGCAAACAAAGGCACTCCTATAAGGAAGAACATTCCAGGGGACTAGAGATTACCGCCCAATAGCCTTGGGCAATGGCCTGAACTCTGTTTAGGTAAAGTTAATTCTTCATTACATGGGGTGCTCACAGATTTACAATTGTTATATTTTACTTGTGGATTGATCATTTTTATATTATGAGAACTTCCAATCTACTTGTCTGATATTAATATAGCTATACCAGATTTCTTTGGGTTAGTGATTATGTAGTGTATCTTTGAAACTCTAATCTTGTCTTATATGATTGCTGGTGAAACTGCTCTGATTTTCAGAGGCATTCTGCTCATGATTTTAGCCTCCTATCCCATGCATCCTCTTATGCAGCACATATTTTGAGGGTGAAGTTGACTACATAATTGAGCTCCCCTCTCCCAATCTCTGACAAAAGCACTACTGATTTCTATGTTCCCTTGCAGTAACCCTTCTTCTGGGCATTGCACCAAGATTTGCAATGGATTTTCAGCCTTCTACCTGCACTCAGAATTGACCATTGTTTCTAGGTAAATGTGGCAGCAGAGAACATCTCACATCTCTGTGATTCTTCTGTTTCCTAAGTCTTACATTTTCTATGTCTAAACACCTCAGCATTTCTGCTGCCCTCTTTTAGATGATTTCAGAAAATTATCTGGCTCTGCAGTTATCCCATTACAATTATAATGAAAGTTCTTCCATGAAGTTGAATATATCTTCTAACTTTCCTCCAAATCATGTCTTCTCCAAGTTAAATACCCCAGTTTTATTTATTTATGCCTCAAGTTATATGACTTCAAAAGCAGTCGCCATCCTTGTTGTCTCCATTGGATATTGGAATGAATCAGAATATTCTTGATGCTGGCTGATTAAAATAGTAGAACAGGATATTTCATTCTGAATATTGTATGTAGCCCTATTAATGTAGCCTAATGTTACATTGTTTTTTTTAATATTTTAGTAGCCATGTCACAGTATTCCCTTGTATTAGTTTAGTAGGTAACTAATGTGGATGAAAAAGGGGCTAGAGATACTAAACCTGAAAAGCTCAGGTGAGGCCTGCATGGCAGGCCTTACAAACTCAGAGACTGAAAGTAACCACTTAAGATGATCTGAACATAAAAATTCCTAACTGAAAGCAGGTCATGGTGGGTAGTCACGTTCTAGGTGTAGCTTCCCTGACAAAAATCAATCTTTACCGTAAGTGAACCTTTCTATTGCCTTTTTGCATCTAAGATAACATACCTTTGAAATGTCACAGTAATCTTTTTCTCCACATCCCTCAAGGTACAACCACTGGTACAAGAGCATGAGATCACGGAACCCCACATTATCATCTTGTTCCCCTGCATACCATTTCTATGTGATGTAAATGTTAAGTATTAACTCTCTGCTACCCATCAGTGTAAAAGAAGTGTGTGTCTCCCAGCCCCAGAGGTTTCCCTGTTTCTCTTTCTCCTGCTCTCTTAGTCTTCCACCAATGGATTTCATGTAACCCTCCTTACATCTCCCCATTTCATTTTAATATATAAAATAAGCTGAAAAACTGCCATTTTCTGGAGCATTATCTCAATCTGTTGAGATTTTGCTTCCAGCAATTGTCGTCATTTTGGCTCAAGTAAACTCATAAAAATTCTCTACAGGTTTGGACATTTCTTACGTCAACACTAACATTTTCAGAATTTCACACGAACATCTCTCTCTCTCATATTACTACCCTTCTGCTATTATTAACATATATTGAGCACTGTGCTCTATATGTGTTAACTCTTTATCCTCACATCAATTACCTCGTGAAGCAAAGTATTATCTCTATTTTGCAAATGAAGAAAATGAGAGGTCTCATAACTTGCCCAAAGTCATAATAGTGAATCTAAAATTTAAGATGACCAATTCATCCCAGTTTGTCTGAGACTTTCTGAAGTTTAGTACCAAGATTATTATACCCTAAGAAACTTATTCCTTGGCAAACTTGGATGCTTGGTCATCATACTTAGACCTGACTGTAATATATCTGTAGCCTGAACTCAGGTTCTTAATAATTTCAGACCATTGCTTCCTTGAGATAATAGATTTATTCAAATGTTTGATGTTATGTGTTGTGATCTGTTATCTTGGTATTGTGCTTGAGTAGGAAAAGCTAAGATCAGTGCGCAAAAGTTACAGAGGTGCTATATCATTTCAATATAAGAAGGAACTTTTTAACAATCAGTTCTGTCCAAATATACAGTGTATTGACTCAAAGAGATATATGGTGTTGTGTTTTTTTAAACTTAGTGCAAGAATGCTAAATATACTCTTGTTAAATTCTAATCTTATATGCTTCATCACATAGTTGAAATCTTTGAATGTCATTTTCAGATAAATCTTTAAATACTAAAGTAAAGGTAGTTCTACAAGAAACTAAAACAACAGGTCAAATAGTGAGTTTTCATCTGAATTTATTGAAGTCCACAATACAGAATATCTAAAAGAATGGTCTTGCTTCAATCTTCTACAAATACAACTTTTCTGAGGTGTTTTACAAATACCCTTTGAGACAGCATGGAGGGACCTGGAGAGTATTATGCTAAGTGAAATAAGCCAGTTAGAGAAAGACAAGTATTACATGATCTCATTCAGATGTGAAATCTAATGAATAAAATAGATCCAGAAACATAGAAGCATGGAATGGACTATTGAATCTGAGGGAAGGTGGGAGAGGGTGGGTCGGCAGGAAGAGATCAACCAAAGAACTTGTATGTATATATGCATAATCCATGGACTTAGACAATAGTGTGGTGAAGGCCTGGGGCCAGGGGTAGGGAGGATTGAGGTGGGGTAGAAGGGGGAGGTGGGTTAGAAGGGATCAATGGGGGGGGGGAAAGGGGACATATGTAATACTTTCAACAATAAAGGTTCTTAAAAAATAGGAACTCTATAGCACTTAGTTTGAAACCTTAGTAAAGAGTGAGGGCCTGAAGTGCTAGTGTTTTACACTGCTTGATGGCAATAGACATATGCTTCAGAAACCAGATGATTTGGGTGTATCATAATGTTGATAAAGAGGACTTAATTTTCTCAGCAGACATTAGTTTCTCTACATTTAACTTTCAACCAAACAAATTATTATTTAAGAACACTAGGGCACTATTAGTGATTGGTACTTTGGAGGTTGATGGAAATTTTGAAGGAAGGCCTACTCTTGCACGAATTTCATGCATCGGGCCTCTAGTAATATAATAATCTCACAATAGAATTAGACTGCCTGTATTCAAACCCCAGTTCTGTCACTTAGAAGATGTTGGCCTTGGAAAATTAACTTCACATCTCTCTGTCACAGTTTTCTCACTTGTAATTCAGAGATGGTAATGGTGATGATGATGAAAATAAAAAGTACCCCATATTGAAGAGCTGTTATGAGGATGAAATAAGTTGATGTATCAGAAACAATATTTCTCAACTTCAGTTGCATATTGTAATCACTTGGTGAGCTTAAAAAAACTAATTCTTGGACTGGTACTACACCCAGATATTCTAATTTAATTGCTTTTCAGTGAGGCCTGTTCATCTGGAATTTTATAGCTCCCCAGATGATTCTAATTTGCAGCCAAGGTTAAAAACCCCTGATCTAAAGTAATTATGAGTGTCTGGCAAATATTAAGCATTTGATAGGTGTTAGTTATTATCATAGGACTTAGAAGTTGGGGTTATAGTTTTCTTAAGTTTTTATAAACACTCTTATAAAGTTATCTGTAAATGAAAAACTACCTTTCACATATTCCTGTTAACATAACTTCCCTTTCTCAAGAGCATAATAGATTTAAGATTTTGTTTTGTTTTGTTTACACAATTTATTCCCACTCGGTCTATTTTTCTTTATTCTGGCAGGGAAAGGCAAGCTGTAATCCAATAATACTGACCCGATGCATACAGATAAAGTGTGCAATTGGTTCCAGATTTATTCCATAAACTGCCTTTTAAAAGAGTTGGATGCAGTTTTTTTCTTGTCCCATTCTGATTTATACAACTAGCTCTAGGTGATGGATTTATAAGGAAATTAACTTCCCAGTCCACAGAGAGTCCATGTGCAAGGTCTTGATAACCCCCCACCCAACACAACATTGAAGTCATCTGATTATTATCTTATAATTTGCAAAGAGTTCATAGAGATGAAAGGATTTTCAGAGTGTAGTCAGATCCTTAAAAACAGCATGATTCTTAGGAGAAGATAAAAACCCTGCATTATATTATATTTATCTTATTAAGGAGATCATGACATAGAAGGAAAGAAAAGGTTCTTGCTGATATTCCTCAGTGTCCTCCAGAAGTAAGCTTAGGGCCTGGTCCTCTACTAACATATTTTCATCTTATATTTAGAAAGTAAAATGCCTAAAACCCTTGAAAATATGGGGATTTATTTTCTAAAATATAGGTCTCTTTCAAACATCTTATACTAGCATTCAGAAGAAAAGCGTTCACATTAGAATTTGTATGTTTTAAGACCCAGTTTAACCACATTCCATGATAAAAATCTTAGGCATTGGAAGATGTAGAAAGACAACCTCTACTTTGTCTAGCAAGCACAACTATGAATTTTTTTAAAAAGCCTTAATTGAAACTGTAGCTGCAGGTTCTGAGATGACCAGAAACTGGCAAATCTATTTCATTTATGTTGAAATACACTATGGTTTGTGTTATAAATATTTGAAGGTTTTAAAATCTAAATTACCTGCCGTGAGGGAATAACTGGAGATTCAACCAGGATGAGAGTTGCCATAAATCAATGACCCTCAGTCATAGATGTCTGCGACAGATTCCTGGAGCCCTTTCCCACTCACACTAAGTCAGAAACTCTGAGGATGGGCAAGAACATTTTTAAAAACCATAAATGTGATTTCTGTAAACTACAGCTGAAAAGAGCTGAATTAGATATTATCCAAGTATAAATTTTCAATAGGGGATAAAATATTTACTCCAAGTGCAGTAAAGTTGAGTGCTATTGACCATCTTTCTGGTGAAATTGACCCATTAATCAGCACTCTTTGGTATGTTAATTTAACTTTGTAACTGGGAACTCATCTAGTCATATTTTGTACTCATATTTTTCCATTTCATTCATGAAATTATCAAAAATTTTGCCAAATGCTTTAGAAAGCCTAGCAACATTATATTTGTTAATACCAATTTAGAAATATTAGTTTTAAAGGAAGTGGTGATGTCTGAAACATACTTTTAACAGTGGTTCAGAAAAAAAGAAAACATTATATTTGAAAACAGAGAAAAAAATTATATATACACCCTGGCTGGTATGGCTCAGTTGGTTGAAGCATTGTCCCATGTACCGAAGAGTAAACCAGTTCAATTCTTGGTCAGGGCACATACCCAGGTTTGGGTTCTGGTCCCTGGTTGGGGCAGTCAGTCAAATTTTCTCTCTCACATTGGTCTCTCCCTCTCTTCCCCGTTCCCCTCTCTAAAGAACTGGCATTAAAAAGAAAAAGGAAAACATATATGTGTGTATACGGAGAGCGAGAGTGAGAGTGAGAGCGCATATGTGGCAAAATGTTAACATTTGCAAAATGTAAGTGAATATGTGTGTGTTCATTGAATTATTCTTTCAACTTTTCTATAACTTTGCAATTTTTTTTTAAATGAGAAAGTTGGGGAAAAAAGAAGTGAGGAAAATCTAATAGGATCACCTCCTGATAAAACCATGCCAGTTCCGCATGAGTAGTATTTTTCTTTTTAAGTGTTTGAAAATCAATCTGTTTTAACTGTTCTGAGATCCAATTTTTCACCAGTTTTGAAAATTAAGGCAACATTTATCTATATTCAAATTTTTTTTGTTTTTCTTTATTGATTAAGGTATTACATATGTGTC
>NW_006281978.1:312585-313175 GCF_000327345.1 Myotis davidii | reverse complement strand
CCACTTATGTCAGTGATGGCGAACCTATGACATGTGTGTCAGAGGTGACACGCGAACTCATTTTGGGTGACAAGCACCGACAGAGACAAAAAAATTGGATAATTCAAATATTCGTCTCTCGCAACGGCCAGAGTTGGGCATCACTCGAGTAATATTATTGCTCACGTTACTCATGATCAATAATGCAATTCTAAAACCGGATGTAAACATGCACATTGGTGTTTTGTAGCAAAGATACATAGTGAAAACATCCAAGATACATTGTTCCAATATTGACATTAATATAAAAAGGTTAAGAATTGCACTATAAAGAGATTAATCTTTACTCATGACATTTTACTTTTCCTCGAGTGACAAAATGCCCAATTCTGGAAACGGCCTCGTTATTGTCAACATGTGCCTCGGGTAAGCTTCCCGTGCGTTCGGGTGCATTTGGCAAGTGGATGCACTTGATCACCATGTTCGTTAAGAGACACGAATGGGAAGGTTAGAAGAAAAAGATATACCAAGTGCAACAGTGCTCGACGAGACATTCTGCGTGTTGGATAATTGATTATAGCACCATATATTTGTTGGTTATACATACAATC
>NW_006281978.1:311113-312239 GCF_000327345.1 Myotis davidii | reverse complement strand
ATGCTTTGCAAATTTAACATCAGCAAGTTACTGTATTGCTCACTCCATAGCTCAGCATGGAAAAGCCCTCAGTGACGGAGAATTTATTAAGGAAACATTTCTAAGATGTTCACCAGCTCTATTTCACGATATGAAAAATAAAGATGATATTATTAAAAGAATTTCTGAGTTACCACTCAGTAGAAATACTATCAAAGACAGAATAATAGATCCTAACAAAAACGTACAACATTAATTAAAAAAAGACAAATAGTTGTACATATTTTTCAAATTCTCTTGATGAAACTACTGATGTCACGTCAAATGCTTGGTTGGCCATTATTGCTAAATATTCTGATGGCCTCACAATGACAGAAGAGGTGATAAAGTTAGAATCAGTGCCAATAAGTACATCAGGAAACAAACTATGTAAGGTTGTTATAAAAACATTCAGTGACCTAAACATTGATATCTCTAAAATTGTGTCAGTCACGACAGATGGGGCACCAAATATGGTGGGGGAAAATGTGGGATTCCTGAAATTGTTTATGGAAGCTATTAGACATCCACTTGTACCTTTTCATTGCATTATCCATCAGGAGGTGTTGTGTGCCAAATCGGGATTCTCAGAATTGAATGATTTAATGTCAGTTGTAACAAAAATTGTGAATTTTATAACTTCTTGACCCCTTTACAAGTGAGAATTATCTGCACTTTTACAGGAAGTTGATTCAACTGACAGTGGACTACTGATGTTCAATAATGTGAGATGGCTGAGTAGAGGTAAAGTACTTGAGCGATTTGTGGAGTGCTTTGAAGAAATTACGGTATTTATTGAGAAGAAGGATCTGGCAAAATTTCCTCAGATCAATGATCATAAGTGGGTCAGCAATTTGATGTTTTTTACAGATCTCTCTGTTCATATGAATAAACTGAACTTAAACTTACAAGGTTTTGGCAAAAGTACTGACGTTATGTTTGGATACATCAAATCTTTTGAAAGTAAACTTAAAATTTTCAAGCGAGATATTGAAACTAAAACTTGTAAGTATTTTCCTCGGATAAAAAAAAGTATTTCAAGAAGGCCACTACAAGGAGTGTAATGGAGTCCATACTTATGTATCAGAATATAGTAAACTTCTTATTT
>NW_006281978.1:286685-309863 GCF_000327345.1 Myotis davidii | reverse complement strand
TTTCCCACAGTTCTGATTGGTTGTTGTTTGTCTTATAGTTGGTACTTTCAATGATGTTGTGTGAGGCAGCACGCACAGGTCTACACCCTACGCCGCCATCTTGGTTCTCTCTCTTCTTCTTTACCAATTTGGATGCCTTTTATTTCTCCTTGTCTGATTGTTTTGGCTAGCAGTTCCAGTAGTATGTTGAACAGGAGTGGTGAATGCGGGCATTGCTGTCTTGTTTCTGTTCTTAAGGGAAATGCTTTTAGTTTTTGCCCATTGAGTATGATGTTGGCTGTAGGTTTGTCATATAAGCTTTTATTATATCAGGTATGATCCTTCTATTCCCACTTGGCTGAGCGTTTTTATCAGAAAAGGGTGTTGGACTTTGTCAAATACCTTTTCATATGATTATTTGATTTTGTCTCTCAATTTGTTTATATGGTGTATCACGTTTATTGACGTGTAGATATTGTACCAGCCTTGCATCCCTGGAATAAATCACACTTGGTCATGGTGTATGATCTTTCTAATGTAATGCTGGATCCGGTTTGATAGAATTTTGTTGAGGATTTTAGCATCTATGTTCCTTAGGGATATTGGCCTGTGATTCTCTTCCTTTGTGGTATCTTTATCTGGTTTTGGTATTAGGGTAATGTTGACTTCATAGAAAGATCTTGAATTTTTTTGGAGTAGACTGAGAAGGATTGGTTTTAGTTCTTCTTTGAATGTTTGGTAAAACTCCCCTGTGATGCCATCTGGTCCACGGCTTTTGTTTACTGGAATCTTTTTGATTACTGTTTCAATTTTATCAGTAGTTATTGACCTATTCAGGTTTTTTGATTTTTACTGATTAAGTTTTTGAAGCTTGTATTTTTCTAGGAATTTTTCCATTCTGTTGAGGTAGTCCAGTTTGTTGGAGTAGAGCTGTTCATAGTATTTTTTTTTACAATCCTTTGTATATCAGTAGGGTCACTTGTTACTTCACCTCTTTCATTTCTGATTTTGTTTATTTGGGTCCTCTCTCTTTGTTTCTTGGTGAGCCTGGTGAGAGATTCATTAATCGTCTTTATCCTTTCAAAGAACCAGCTCTTGGTTTCATTGATCTTTTGTATTTTTGGGGGGGTCTCTATGTCATTCATTTCTGCTCTGATCTTTATTATTTCCTTCCTTCTGCATACTGTGGGCATTTCTTGTTGCTCTCTTTCTAATTCTTTAAGTTGCAAGGTTAGATAATTTATTAGCAGTTTTTTTGTTTGTTTTTTGAGGTAGGCGTAGAGCTATGAACTTCCTTCTCAGGACTCCTTTCATTGTGTCCCAGAGATTTTTGTGTTTTCATTGTCATTTGTTTCCAGGATGCTTTTTATTTCTTCTTTGATCTCTTTGGTAACCCAATCATTGTTTAATAGCATGCTATTTAGCCTCCAAATGTTTGATTTTTTTTCATTGTAGTTGATTTCTAGTTTTCTGCCATTGTTATCTGAAAGATACTTGTTTTGATTTCTATCCTCTTGAATTTGAAGAGAGTTTGCCTGTGTCCTAATATATGGTCTATCTTTGAAAATGTCCCATGTGCATTGAAGAAGAATGTATATTCTGTAGATTTGGGGTGAAATGTTCTGAAGATGTTAAGTCCACCTGATCTATTGAGTCATTTAGGATTGCTGTTTCTTTGCTGATTTTTTGTTTAGAAGATTTATCCAGTGGTGTCACTGGTGTATTAAAGTCCCATACTATGACTATATTGCTATTGATTTCTCCCTTGATATCTTCCAGAAGTTTTGTTATGTATTTGGGTGCTCCTGTATTGGGTGCATATGTTTACCAGAGTTATATCTTCTTGTTGAATTGCTCCCTTTACTATTTTGTATTGGCCTTTCTTATATTCAAATTCTTATTTGCTGTCCTTTATTTATTTGGTACTAATCTTTACTAGACATCATGTTGTGTATACAGTGATAAAACAAATTCCTATCTTACTCTCTAGTGTCCTGTATAATCTATCATTCTTGATTTTCTCTTAAAAACTCCACCATTTACACTTCTCCCGGTAATGCTGTACTTTTCCACCTCAGTACTCCAATGACATGACTGGGGCATTCTCATCGACTTAATGTATCCTTTCAATCCATTCTACCTGATGAGATCTTACCTATTTTTAAAATCCAGATTAGATAAGATATTCACTATTAGTCCTCTTAAGATCTCTTAGAAGGAATTGATTCCTCTCTCTTCTAAGTCAAAATTATCAAATTTTACACACACACACACACACACACACCACATCACAAATTGCTTTGCAGTTTGTTTTGAAAATATCTCAACCACATTATGAGCCCTAGAGGGAAGGGACTCTTGTTTGAATCATCTCTTGTAATGCCAAATAGATCAGTAATGTACCTGGAACATATATGCTTATTTTATTGCATTGAGAGATTTCCAGAATAGTCCTGTGTTTACTGGTACATCCATAAGATTCTTTTTGTCACATTGAGATGGAATTCATTTGAATTCATACTTTTATGTAATTTAAAGTGACAGTGTTCTCTTACAATTTGTCTATTTTAGAATGCCCTTTTAGACCGCATTTCCCCTACCCTTTCAAGTTGAAGGCCACTCTGATGGAAAAGGAAGAAGAAAAAAAGAAGTTTGCCCTTTTGTTTACTTTTTGTCACTTGGTAATACTACACCATTTGATCCAAGCAGTTACCGTGCTAATTTTTGTTCTTTTTGTCTCAAATGTAGATAAAAAAAAATTAAAGCAGTCTTTTTAATTTTTTAACATATTTTAGCTTCAGCTCACATAGAAATTTTGCTTTATTGATATTGTTTGTGCATGTTTGTGCTATGTTTTTGTCCTTGGCTATGTTATATTCTTTCTCTCTCTTTTTTTGGTACAGAACCTTTTAAAGACAGGCAATCAACAGGCAATCAATGTGATTTTTATCACTTCCCACTCCACTCCCCTTTCTAATAGACACAAACATATTTAAAGACAAAGTATAGTGGCTAGGAGCAAGTGCTTTGGAGTCGAGCACATATGGGTTCAAATTTTGATCTTGTCTTGTTGCTAGAATTTCTTTTTTTTTTTTACTTACATGTTTGCAAATAATTAGCTTTTATGAAAATCTTTATTTTCAGATCTTACAGTTTTGCTAGCTGCATCAACATTTAGAGGAATATGGTATTTGCAATCCTTTATTAAAATCTATTCTTGATACATAGAATTTCTTTATTTGTGACCTTGGCATAAGAAAATTAATTTCCTATAGCAATAGTGAGGATTACAAGATATAATGAATATGAAATACTTAAAATAGTACCTGGTACATAATAAACTTTTATTATTAGAAGCAATGACAAATATTGAGATGATATTTTCAGGACTAAAGATCCTGCAAAAGTGAGTAGTGATATGTCAAGTAAATATAGTAAAAAACTGTCAATATTACTCTTTTAAATCCTAGCCTTTGATGACCTGAGTAAACTTGTAAAATGTAGCTCATACATATCTTTCATATTGTTGTAAAAATTACAAGAAATAGTTTATGTAGAGTAATTATCTCAGTGTGTGGCTTATCATAAGCACTTAATAAATACTAGCACTTATTATTTTTGTTATTAATAAAGATACATTCATGGTAGAGCTCTCCACTTTTGAGGCTTTGGGGAATCTAATGCTAAAACCTTGCAGCTTCTCTTCTACAATTAAACCCACTCAGTTACATCATTGCAGAACTGTTTATTCCTTCTTGGATATTGTTTTAATAAATGGACTTCTAATTCATAATTAAAATTTGTGATTGTGTTACTCCCTTTTTAGGATCTTTCAGAGTCCTAAAAATTTACATTCAGTGATGCAAATTGGTAAATCATCTTAACTTAGGCATGTTGAACAATACATTTGCACTTAGCTAGTACATTAAATACATAGGAGTTGTGTTTTGATCTGATTGCCCACAGGACAAAGGAGGGTGGTACCCCTTATTTTGTTTCTGCTGTGTGCAAGACACAGTGCTAAGTACTTTACATACATTCCACTTTATTCTTACAAGATTGGTATTATTCTTCAACGGATAAGATAACTGTGTGGAAGGCATAGGCACTAGGTACTTTACATACATTTCACTAATTCTTTAAAGATTGGTATTTTTTAATGGATTAGGTAACTAAGGCTCAGGGAGATTTCATAACTTGTCCAAATATTCATAGTTAGTGATTAATGAAGTCTGAACACCCTTCACTCTGACACCAGAACTCTTAACAACTCTACCATTCTGCCTTCCCAAATATCCAGTTATTTACTGTGCTCTACTGGTACTTTCTATGAAGATGTTTAAGTATCCAAGTTTCCAGAGAATAGGATACTTCAGGACAATATTAAGTAGACTTTATTGACTATGATCCCAGATAGATCTAACTTGTTCAACACCTGCAAGCTGGCATTAGAGTGAATTTACACTGTATTACCTATCGATACATAACTGTATTGCATTGGCGTAGGTGTAGGGGTGGTCACAATATGTTGCCATCGTGATGGAAATATAAGTGTGAATAAATGACCATATGCCTGGCATATGTTTCATTTCATTAGCAATCAATGGTAAGTGTCAAATGCTGCATCTAATTTGAATCCCCATGACTAAATGTCACACTTTGTAGATGACACTCATTCAAAGGGATGATTTGTGAAAACAGGACTGGTGTCTAAATAATACTTATTTCATGGATATTATTTTGTTTCAGTTCCTTAAATTTTAGCAATAATTAGAAACAGAGAAACAAATCAGTCCTATTTTTGTTTCCCAAAGATAGCTTCTGTTTTTCTTCCTGTAGATTTAATGTTCCCAGGTTGAGGATGCCGAGCATATTCTGGATGATCGTGAATACCTCATCTGTTCATCTTCAATGTCTGGGGCATAGGCTGTTGGTATGGCATCCAGCCAGCCAATAGTTGCACTCAAGGATTTTGTCTTTTATTTCCATTTCTGCTGTAGGAGCCAGACAGAAGACAACACAAAGCCATGAAAATTTCCAGTTGTACTCAAACAGACAATTATTAGTATAGAAATAAACAATTCCATTAGTTCTCTCTTTCTTTTGTCCACATTTGATCACTATATCCTTCAAAGCTGAGTGGGGCTAGAGGATCCTGCTTTGAATCACATTATTTCAGAGAGGAAAAGAAATATATGTCATGTGTAGAATGCTGGAGAATCTCAGAGAATCATTGTAAACTACAGCTAAAAGGCCTCTTGTCCGGTAGCTACTCTCCTGACTTGCTCTTCTCTGCATCACAAATAGGTCTCCTAAGGCTTAGAAACATTTTGAGTATTGCATTATTTGATGAAATTAATAATAGTGGTAGTAGAAATAATGATACTCCACCATGAAGCAAATGGAAATTCACCTCAGCATAAGTGAGAGGATAGCATTTCTTTGTTTTAGCTGAGCATTCAGGAATTACCTTTAAAAGGGAGAAAGGCTGAATGAGAAATGATGGAAAAAGGCAGTACGTCTCCTGAGCAGCTATCAGAAATGACGCATACCTTCCAACACAAAAGTTTTAATCTAGTTTTTAGTCTAAGGGGACCTAGAAAGAGGCATAAGGTAAAGCCCAACTTTTCTTACTGAGCAACAGAACGACTGCTTGCTACTCACATATGGCCAGCCAATGGCTGCACTCAGTGTTTCTAATTCCTGTAATATCCCCAAGGAAAACCAAATATCAAGCCTTTGAAATAATCTGGTATATGACCAAGAAACTCATTAAATAAAATTGTTCTCAATAGGATGTATTTTGGGGAAACACGAGCCTCTTGGGGCATTAAAAAAACACACACCACCGAGGATTATGCATAACCTTTTAAGACATTCTAACTTCATGTAATTGATGCATGTGTTGATTCATGAATCCCGACCACAAATGCACATGCTACTGCTATAATGAGCTATTGTTGACTATGGAAATGTCATATTTGAAAGGATTGTAAGATAGAAATTGGTGAGACTCACCAGTGCAATAAAGTATAACTTTCAAAATAACAGGAAAATAATAATAAGAGGCATCCAAACTCTTAATAATTCAACAATGATTTATTGAGTACTTCACTTGGCATAGCACTGCAGTAGTAATGAGAGGAAAAACTCAATTTCGGGAGAACAATCAGAGGATATTGTGATATATTGAGGTCGAAGTGTCTATAGTACTCAATGCCAGTTTTGGAAAGGATCTAAACACAAAATAAAAACAGTGCCTTGAAATTGTATCTGGAAAGTTGGTTCTAATTTCTATTTAAGAAAATATTGAAGAGATGTTAACCGAAAGTAAAATTTGAGATCATTGTAGTGCATTGCCTGCATTTTACACATAATCACAACCAAAAATCTGTAACCTCTTAGCTAATATTCATCAAGATTTATCTTGAAAGAATATTGATCCAAAGCAGTGATATTTCAGGACAGAGCAAAGCTCTTAATCACCTGACTTTTGTAAATATCAGTATTATAAGGATAATAGTCCCTGGTGAAAATTTGATGAAAATATGGACTATCTACCCCCTTCACCCAAAATTATATATCATCTACACATACAGGGGTGGGAAAAAGTAGATTTACTCTTGTGAGTACATGAAACAGTTGATTCTTGTATTATTATTTATTCGTTACTGTATAGTTTTCCATAAGAACAACTGTAAACCTACTCTGCCCACCCCTGTATTTTAATATTTTTGTTTACTTTCATAAATTTCGAGACTCTCAGTCTATCTATGGAACTTCTAAAGGCATCTAAACTTCTTAAGAGCAGATCTACTTTATCAGAAGATGTTTCAGCATTCACGAAGTGCAGATATTAGTTCTGGTACTGGAACATTCACTTGGAAGTTCCTGCATGGACAGAGAGCTCTTTTAACTTAGCAGGAAGGTATAACTTGCTCATTTCCGAGCAGCCTTAGGCTCAGAAGGATAGAATAGTTTTGATTAGTGAGTTGTCTTCCAAGATGGTGAGCAGGAGCCCACAAATGGCTCCAACTAGATGTTAACACATATTGAAGAACGTAGGTACACTAGAGGAAGTTCTATGATAGCTATAAGGCAATAAACTCTCTTAACCTATGTTGAACAGGTACCAGGAGAGGTAAACTTCTTCTAAAAGGTATCTATGATCTAGGACTTCCTAGAACAATCAGAATCTGTGGCTGCTTATTTCAGAAAAGAACATCCCCAGAGACATAAGTAGAATAAGGAGAATGACCTTAATGTGTAGGACCCCTGAAGAAATAGAATTTTCTCTTTTGGAAGTTGGCTTATATCATGTTGATGTTGTAGTATCTATAGCACACTACTTATATATTCTCAAAAGGACATTTGAAACTATAAATCCCAAACTTGGAATACAGGTTGGGATTGGATATATAGTTTTGTGAGTCATTCACTATCTAATGATCTTTTCCCACTTTATTTCTCCTTCTTTATTTTCTATCCTAATTATATATATAATCCTAAGTGACCGTCCAACCATCTGACTGGTAGCTATGACATGCACTGACCACCAGGGGGCAGATGCTCAACACAGGTGTAGCCCAGCTGCGGTGACTTAGCAGCTGTGGTTCTCGGGTGATGCACCTGGAACAGAGAGGAGGGACCCACTCACTCTACAGACGCCCTGCCCTGCCTCAGGTGCAGCCGGCTGGGGCGGGACTGCGGCAGGTTGGCTCCAGGGCGTGTCCAGCTTGTCTCACCCAGTCCCGCCCTGCTGGTCACCTTCTAATTAATTTCCTTTCATTGTGCATGAATTTGTGCACCGGGCCTCTAGTTAATGATATAATTATCTATCTATTGGCCCAAACTAAAAACATGGGAGTATTTTCTAACACTTTTTCTTCAATCATCATCTACTTCTACCACATTTGAAGGATCACCAGTTGCTCTATACTGGTGTCATTATTTTAGTTCAGGCCATCATTTGTCCAGCCTGTTATAATAGCCCCCTCAGCGATCTCTTAGAAACCAAACTCTTTCTCCTCCAGATGAGACTCACCATGGCAGCCAGAGTTATCTTCTTAAAATTAATCTTGCTCATCTCTTACATAAAAGATCTGTTGTTCCAGTGAAGAGCAGTACTGCATGATCCACCTAAAATAAATAATTCCGAGGCAAATAACTTCAGAAATTCTGTATGCTATGCTGTCCTCTAAGAGAATCATATATTATTATACCCAAGGCTCTAAGATGTCCTGCTTTTGCCATTCTCCACACATATTTGTGAATTTATTTTAACAGAATGTTTATTAAAATCTTTTAAGTTAGTATTAGCTGAAACACATTTTGGGAAATGTTCACCTATGGGTTAAAATACAAATAGCTTGGTATATTAGGCCATTTGAAGTTTGATCCCCATGTACTGTTATAGACATTTTAAAAACAAGTGCTGTCCCATCCCCTGGACCCTTGATCCAACAATGTCAAACTTTTCACCATTTGCTATAATCCAGATTATCATTATTTGTATTATTACTGCAAATATTACAGAACAATTGTGAAAATAAGTGAAATTATGAGTATAAACTTACTTTACCCATTTCCTATGCTCCCACTCAAAGTTAGAAATTAAAGATATGAAGAAAGAAAGATGAAGCATTGAAGAAGTCAACATTGTGGAGACAAAAAGGATGACTACTCACAGGAGTGTATGTTTACTTATTGTGGAGAAAAGATGGAAGGAAAGAAATGAGAATTGACTTTTGGGAACATTGACATTGTAAAAATTGAACAAACATTTTGTAAAAATTGAACAAACAGTTCTTGAATACCCTGTATGAGCTGAGCCTTGGGCTAGACACACAAAAATCTTGTAATACACATTTCAATCCCATTTTAGAGCTCAGTGAGAGGAAGTAAATAACAAATCTAGTTTTATTTATTTTTTAAAATATATTTTATTGATTTTTTACAGAGAGGAAGGGAGAGGGATAGAGAGTTAGAAACATCGATGAGAGAGAAACATCGATCAGCTGCCTCCTGCACACTCCCCACTGGGGATGTGCCCGCAAACCAAAGTACATGCCCTTGTCCGGAATCGAACCGGGGACCCTTGAGTCCGGAGGCCGACGCTCTATCCACTGAGCCAAACCGGTCAGGTCAAGTTTTAAATGCAGATCTGTTAAACTTTTTCCATAGATTACGCAAAAGTGAATTGGAAATAAAAATAAATAAAATAGGGGAAATATGGGTTATCATATTATTGGTAATAACAATAAAACTATTTCATAACACTTGTGTGCTTACTATGGGCTAAACCCTATTCTAAGAAATAAGATTAATGGAAGTTATTTCCTTTTTGTTAGTTCTGGTTTACACCAGCAGAGTGCATATTGTTATCAATGTCACCATTTATTAGGGAATCCATTGAGAATTTATAAGCAGAAGGTAAGTGAAGTACCTACCCATTGAAAGAGAGAGCTTAGAAAGAATGAATGCAGATTTATTTTACTTTACTTAGTAAACAGGTCTAAAATGAGTGTCTCAAAATAAAAGATATATCAGCAAGTAATGTGGACTTCCTTAGGAGAAAAGCATTAAAACAAAAAGAAGTCTTGAGAAATATCAGTAGACAACCTATGTATAAAAAAAGATTAGAAATAACTGAAAGTTCACAATTATAAACTATAATAAAATGCATAGTAAATTATTAGTTGAAACCAAAAAAACATTACAAGATTTAAGTTACTTGTTTAAGATAAAAGTGATCCAAAGGGACACTGAATCTCTAATTGTACAATTGCAGAAAACTCTTATATGTATGAGTGCATTAGAGAAATGTATTTTATATACAAGGATAAAAAATTAATTCTAAAGGGGATAAGGGTGAGAGAGGGGTAGGCAAGGGAGTAAGAATGAAATTCCTTCGGTATCATGCAAAGACCCCATGGACTAATGAAAATGCAAGAATGTAGAGAACCTTAAAGCAGTAGCTCAAAATTTCACATTGGAGATGAAGTGATAATAGAGAAAAGGAATAAAAAAAATAGGTGGAACAAATGGACACATCTGACTGTGACACAGAATCTGGTACCAGACTTGTCCTTCCACTGTAAACAACAAAACTAGACAAAATATATGAATTAATCATTTTAATATTTTGGGAAATATGCAGTACAAGACAGTGAACCTTGAGAGAAGGAAAACAAAAAAGGCGAGCCCTACAATTTCCCTGCTTTTCTGCCTGTAGGTACTTTCTGTCCTCTTTGTGTGAAATGACTTCCAAACAGAGCAGGGCATCTTGCTGAATTGAAAAGACAGATTGAAGTTTGGGGATTCTGATCTTCCAAATATATAAAAGACTAAGTGACTGACAGTCCAACTGACTGACCAACGAGCCGGTACATATGACATGCACTGGCAATTTAAAAATGAACATTGCCTCGCGCATGTGTGATACATATAAAGCTCTTGCTGCCGCCAATCGCACGCATGTTTTAATTTTATAATACTATATTACATATACTATTTTGACATGTAGTTTTTTTGCAGTAATGTAATTACCACACAAATCTTTCTTCTAATTAATTTCCTTTTAATGTGCACAAATCTGTGCACCAGGCCACTAGTATTCCTATTAATTTGCAAGGTAGAGTACTGAAGAAGAAGGAGTCATATAGAAAATGAGCTCTCAAAGTGTATCCAGAGACATGGAAGCATGGAACAGAGTGTGGAATCTCAGAGGGAAGGCTGGGGAGGGTCGGTGGGTGGGAAGTAATCAACCAAGAACCTTGTTTGCATATATGCATGGCCCAATGGCAATGGGGTGGTGAGGGCCTGGGGTGGGGGCAGGCTGGAGGGAGTTATTGGAGGAAAAAGGAGGATATATGTAATATTTTCAACAATAAAGATTAATAAAGAGAAAACAAACTCTCAATATCTTCATTAATGATCTCCTGAAGTATTTGGCTAGATTCTTGTATTCAGAATATATAAAGAAACTTTAAAACACAGTAATAAGAAACAAGCAATCTGATTTTTAAAAGGTGTCAAACATTTGAATAGACATGTCACTAAAGAAGATATACTGATGACAAGCACATGAAAATATGGTCAAGATTATTATTCCTTGGGTGGAAATGAAAATTAAAACCAAAATGAGTTATCACTGCACACCTATTAGCATGGCTGACCATACCAAGTGTGAAGATGTAGAAAAACTGCAATTCTCAAATACTGCTTGTGGGAGTGTAAAATGATACAACTACTTTTGAAAATTATTTGGTAGTTCTTTAAAAAGCTAATTATACATCTACCATATGATCTAGTCATTCTAATCCAAGAGAAACTAATGTATATATTCACACAAAAATATGTAGACTAATGTGCATAGCAGTATTATTTTTATTTTCATTTTATTTTTTCCCAATATTATTGTTAATAGCCAAAAGGTGGAAACAAACTAATTGTTCATGAATAGGAATAGGACATAAAATGAAATATTATTTGGCCATAGAAAGGAATGCACTATCAATATATGCAATAATATGGATGAATATTTAAATATATATGATAAGTAAAAGAAGCCAGAAAAAAGTACATGTTGTATGATTCCATGTAGTGGTAGCTTGAGTATGCGAGGGACCAGGGAAAGGCAAGCAGGTGAGATCACAAAAGTAAACAAGGAAACATTTGTAGGTAATGGATATATTCACTATTAGAATTGTGGTGATATTTGCACAAATCTATACTAATAATAGAGGAATATGCAAATGGTCTGGGACACCATCACAATAACAGTAATGACTGAACAGCAGGCTGGCAGGCTGTGTGGGGCGACAAGGCCGGCAGGGGGGTTAGTGAGAGATGATCAAATGACTGTTGCTTAAATGGAGGGGAAAAGCCTTTTTCATCAGGAAGAGATGCTCTTGAAAGACAAAAATATATAATCCTTATATCTGGACTGATAGCCAGCCATATGTACTATACTGCCAAACCAATCATGAAAAAATCAAACCGCTTTCTTACACTTTACACCAAACAGCTATTGCCCTTAAAACCTCTCCTCAGCCCCCACCTTAGGTTCTGCCTTCCCAGTTCACCCAGATTTGGTCCTGATTGGTTGGTTTCTATGCCAGTCAGTGTCAAAAGCTCCGCCTCCTAGGCAGCCATTGGCTCCTCACACTTCACCGAGATTTGGTTCTCATTGGTCAGTTTCTATGCCAGTCAGTGTCTCCAGGTGTATCAGTGGACCTGATCAGAGAGCTGGAGCTGATCAGCAGTCCCAGTGGAGGCCTGAGAAAAAGAGGCATGGCTGCTGGCCAGGCCCAGAGAGAAAGAGAAAAGCCAGTGCTGATCAACAGGTGCCATGGAGGTTACATATCAGACCCTGCTTCTCTCTCCTGGCCTCTCTCTGGGCCTGATTCGTGGCCCCCTCGGCAGTCGGTGCTGCGTCCCAGTACCCGCAGCGGTGGCAGTCAGTGCTGGGTCGCCACGGCAACTGAGCCCTGACTGCAGGACTGACTTCTAGTTGGTGGAGCCTTTGGTTGTTTTGGATGTTATGAACCCTGGCTCTTTATATATTGTTCACCTTCCCCACTGGGTTATAAACTTCAGGAACTGAAAAAAAAAGCAATGGAAAAATATCCTGGGGTGAGGATTACAAAAAAGTTTTCAAAAGAAACTATACAATTATAAATGTTAACATTTAAAAAGAAGAAGGATTTCAAATCAGTAACCTAACTTTATACCTTAAGGAACTAGAAAAGGAACAAACTAAACCTAAAGCTAGCAGAATGAAAGAAATAATAAAATTTAGAACAGAGATAAATAAAAAAATGAATAGAAATACAATGTGAAAATAAATAAAATCAAGTGTTGTTTTTTTTGAAAAGATCAACAAAACTGACAAGCTTTTAAAATTATGAAGAACAAAAAAGAGAAGATTGAAATGAACTAAAATCAGAAATAAAAGTGAGAACATTATTATTGATTTTACAGAAATAAAAAGGAATGCAAGAGAGTATTGTAAACAAATGTATTCCAACAAGTTGGATGACCTAGATCAAACTGACAGATTTCTAGAAACATACAACCTACCAAGACCGAATCATGAAGAAATAGAAAATATGAATAGATCTATAACTAATAAAAAGATTAATCAGCCGAAACCGGTTTGGCTCAGTGGATAGAGCGTCGGCCTGCGGACTGAAAGGTCCCGGGTTCGATTCCGGTCAAGGGCATGTACCTGGGTTGCGGGCACATCCCCAGTGGGTGATGTGCAGGAGGCAGCTGATCGATGTTTCTCTCTCATCGATGTTTCTAACTATCTCTCTCCCTTCCTCTCTGTAAAAAATCAATAAAATATATATTTTTAAAAAAAGATTAATCAGAAATCAAAAGCAGCAGCCCCCTCCCCTGCAGCCCTGCCAAAGCCCTGGACTAGTGGCTTCTCTAGGGAATTCTACAAAATAATTTAAAGAATTAACAAATGAATCCTTCCCAAAAGTGCCCAAAAATATGAAGGGTAGGGATTACTTTCTAACTCATTCTATAAAGCCAGCATTATCCTGATATCACAGTCAGAAAATTACACTACAAGAAAACTTAAGACCAATATCCTTCATAAATATTAATGAAAAATTATCAACAAAAATATTAGTAAACCAAATTTAACAGCACTTATAAAGATGGTTCAACATACCAAAATCAACCAATGTGATATATGACATTAGCAGAATGAAGGAAAAACCCCCCACACAATCATCTCAATCAATGAAGAAAAAGCATTTGGCAAAATTCAACACCCCTTTATAATAAAAAAAATACCCCAACAATCTAGGAATAAATAAAAATACATCAACATAATAAAGGCCCTATATTAAAAACAAACAAAGCTAACATTAGGCCAAATGATGAAATATTGAAAGCTTTTTCTCTAAAATCAGGAAAAAAGAAAGTATACTTGATTCTAGAAATTCTTTTCAACATTTTATTAGAATTTCTAGCCAAAGCAAAAGTAAATAAATTAATAAAAAGTATCCAAACTGGAAATGAGGAAGTAAAATGATCTCTACAGATGACATGATCTTATATGTATGATCTTATATGTGAAGATTCTACTCACAAAAAACTTAGTATTAATAAACAATTTCACAAAGACTGAGGATACAAAATCAACATGCAAACATTAGTTGTATTTTTATACACTAACAAAGAATAATCTAAAAAGGTAATCTAAAAAACAATCCCATTTGCAATAGCATAAAAAAAATCCCACCAAATCCTTCGGAATAAACTTAACCACGGAGGTGAAACACTTGTACACTGAAATGTACAAAATGTTGCTGAAATAAATAAAGAAGACACAAATAAGTGGAAAGACATCTTATGTTCATGGATTGGAAGACTTCGTATTGTTAAGATATCAATAGTACTCAAAGTGTTCTGCAGATCAATGCAATTTCTATCAAAATACAATGATTTTTTTTTGCAGAAATGGAAAATTTCATTTTATAATTCATATGGAATATCAAGGATCTCCAAATATCCAAAACAATCTTGAAAAAGAACAAATTTGGATATCTAACACTTTCTGATTTCAAAACATACTGCATAGCTACAATAATCTAAACAGTATGATACTGGCACAAAGACAGACATAGAGACCAATTGAATACTAGTAGAATAAAGAGCCCAGAAATAACTCATCACATATAGGGTTAAATTATTTTTGACATTTATTTCAAGATAATTCATTATTTCAAGACAATTCAGTTGAGGAAAAGACATTTTTTTAAAGCAAATAGCAATGGGGAAACTGATTATCCATATAAATAAGAATGAATTTGGACCCTTGTCTAATATATACAAAAAATTTACTCATAATGGATTGATGACTTACATGTAACAGTTCAAACTATAAAGCTCCTTGAAGAAAATGTCAAGGGAGTTGATTTGATTTATGACATTGGATTTGGCGATGATTTTTGAATATGACACCAAAAGCACAGGTAACAGAACAAAAATTAAATTAATTTGGCTTCATCAAAATTAAAATTTTGTGCAGCAAAGAACATTATCAATGGAATGAAAAGACAACCTATGGAATGGGAGAAAGTATTTGCAAATCATATGCCTGACAAGACATTAATATCCATAATATACCAGTATAAAGAAGTCCTGCAACTGAATTACAAAAAGCCAAACAACCCAATTTAAAAGTGGGCGAAGGTTTTGAGTAGTCATTTTTCCAAAGAAGACATTCAGATGGCCAATAAGCTCATGAAAATATGCTCAGCATTATTAACCATGAAGGGTGTATGAATTAAAACCACAATGAGATACCACACCCATTCAGGTGGGTATTGTCATAAAAACAGAAAATCACAAGTGTTGGTAAAAATGTGGTAAAATCACAAAGCTTGTGCATTGTTGGTGAGAATGTAAAATAGTGTCGCTGTTGTTGAAAACAATATTGTGATTCTTCAAAAAATTAAAAATAGAGTTACCACATAATTGAGCAAGTTCACTTCTGGCTATATACCCCAAAGATTTGAAAACAGGGATTAGAACAGACATTTCAACATGCATGCTCATAACAACATTATTTACATTGGCCAGAATATGGAAACAATGCAAATGTTCATCAATGGGTGAATAGATAAGTAAAATGTTGCATATACATACAGTGGAATATTATTTAGCTTTAGAAACTGAAGAAAATTCTGACAAATGCTAAAAAATGAATTAACCTTGAAGACATGACATTTGAAGCAAGGCAGACACAAAAAGGACAAATACTAGTATTGTATGACTTCACATATGAGGTTCCTAGAGTAGTCAAATTCATAGAGATAGGAAGTAGAATAGTGGTTGCTAGGGACTAGGTGAGGGGAGGAGTGGGCAGTTAATGTTTAATGGTACAGAATTTCAGCTTGTGAAGATGAAGACGTTCTGGATATGGATGGAAATGATGGCTGCACAACAATGTGAATGTATTTAAGGTCACTAAAGTATACAGTTAAAAGGTTTAAAATTGTAAATTTTATGTTATGTATAGTTTAGCAGAATAAAATATCAATTCAGTCCACCATATAAAAATAATCAAAGTGTAAAAACTTATTATTTTCAGAAAAGGCTCAGAAAAAAGTGTTTTATAAAATTCAACATACATTTATGAGAAATGCTCTCAGTTATTTAGGGATAGAAGAGACTTCCTTCAACATGATAAAAAGCATATAACAAACAAAATAAGATAAAACAAAACAAAACAAACCCCAAACTCGGTAGCTAACATTTTGCCTAATCTTAAAAGACTGAATGCTTTCCCCATAAGACTGGGAACAAAGCAAATATGTATATTCTCATCACTCCTATTCATTATTGTACTTGATTTCCTAGCCTGTATATTAAGGCAAGAAAAACACATAAAACACATAAAATTAAAAATGAAAACATATACTCAGTATTTAAAGAAAAAAAAGAATTGTATACGTAAAATCTCTCATAGAATATATATATTTTAAAAATCCTACTGGAAATCAGAAGTAAATTTAGTAAGAATGCTGGATACAAGGTCAACACACAAAAATCAATTGTATTACTCTATGCTAGAAACAAATTGAAAAATAAAAATTTAAATAACCATTCACATTGCCATAAAAAACCATAATATATATGAGATAAATTCAACAAAATATGTTCCAGATTTACACACTGAAAGCTACAAAACATTATTGAAATAAATTATTTTGTAAAACCCTAAATGAATGGAAATATATAGTATATTAATATTTGGAAGACTCAATTTTATTGAGGTGTCAACTCTCCTGAAATTGACCTATATATATATATACAACACAAAATCCTAGGAGACATTTTTTTTGGTAGGTATTAACAAGATATTGTAAATCTTATATATGGAAATGCCAAGGCCCCACAATACCCAAAAACAATTTTGGAAAAGAAGAGCTAAGGAGCTCTAGCCGGTTTGGCTCAGTGGATAGAGCATCAGCCTGCCGACCAAAGGGTCCTGGGTTCAATGCCAGTAGAGGGTATGCACCTTGGTTGCAGGCTCCTCCTCGGCCTGAGCTCTGGTCAGGCCATGTGCAGCAGGCAACCAATCTATGCATTACTCTCACATTGATGTTTCTCTCTGTCTTTCCCTCTCTCTTCCACTCTCCCTAAAAAAAAAAAAAAAAGGAGCAAAGGAGAACTTACATCTCCAAGTTACAACACTTTACCAGTATTGCAAAAATACCTTATAGAGACTTCAGAAATGGAACAAAATGTATAGTCCAATTGATTTTATACAAATGTACTAACATAATTCAATGAGAAATGGATATCTTTGTAACAAATTGTGCTGGACCAACTGGATATCCGTAGGAAAAAATTTTACTGCTATCCTTCCCTCTCAACACACACCAAAACTAACACAAAATAGAACAAAGATCTAAAAGTTAAATATAAAATTATAAAATTTTTATAATTAAATATAGAAAAGATCTTTGTAATCATGAATTAATTAGGCAAATGTCTTAGAATATATAAACCTTTAGCCAAGGCCAGAAGAAAGGTAAATTGGACTCCAACAGTATTTCAACACAATAATAACAGCAAACCTTTGCTCTTTGAAAAGTACTATTAAGAGAATGAAATGGTTAGTCACAGACGAGGAGCAAAATATTTGCAACACATATATCTCATAATGAAATTGTATCCAGACATATTTTTAAAAATTCTAGTTACAGATAACACATTTACATGGAGTCTTATTTATGACTGGAATCTATCCTCCTGTGAACTAGAATGGAATCCTCCACCAACCCTTCATCATTCTCTTTATACAGCAATGATAGAGTCACAGAGAGAGAAGTAGTTGTCAGAAGTTTCTTCATCATGTTCATTTTAAAGTCCTGTCAGTATCTTTATGCTTATTTCTAAAAGTAAGTGTATGCTGTATTCAAGTGATTTTTAGAACTTGTCCAGATGTTCTTTAAAATAGGCAAGGTTTTAGAGAAGAGTTATTTTCTCCTCTGTACAAATCTTATACTTTCTATTTTATTTTATTTATTTTATTTTATTTTATTCTATTGTTTAAAGTATTACAAATAGTAGTACATATGTCTCTTTTTTTCCCCAATTGACCTTCCCCCAACCTCCCCTACCCCCCGGCACATGCCCTCACTCCCCTCCCAGTGTCTTCCTTCCATTGATTATGCTTATATGCATGCATACAAGTCCTTCGGTTGATCTCTTAAAAGCTTATACTTTCAAAGCTCACCACTCACATCCTTCCAATGTGCCCAAATCATCTGCAATTCCAAACGAAACTATAGAATTCAGGTCTATATACACCTCTTTTTGCTACAAGAGAAGTTGATGCTAGAGAGAAGGCAGATGTTTTGTCACACACAATTCGTAAGTTTTAATTTTTGTTCTAGGCATTAGCCGGTGCAGCTGATAGACGGTTAGCATAAATGCCCTGTTCATTCTTAGCTTTCTTTTATAAATGTTTATGTTATGACTGATAAATTTTTACATTGCTTAAGGGCCAGCAATCATAATATTGATTGAAAATAAAATAACATATAGTCATCTCAAATGGAAAAAGTGATATAATGGACATTTTTGGCCTTCTCTATTAGTGAACTAGCCACAGGGGTTAGGCTTCATGGTTTAGATAAGTAGAAGCAATCTACAAAATATTCCACATCTGGATAGTTACAGAAGTTCAAATAGAGAGAGAGAGAGAAAGAGAGAGAGAGAGAGAGAGAGAGAGAGAGAGATCTAAATGGAATCTGGAGACTTGCTAAGGTAGAACAAGATACATGGTCTAGAGTCCAGAAGGAAACATTGATTGGTATAATAGTTACTATATCTTGAGTGCCTTTAGTGTTGTGGGAACATTAGATTTAAGAATGAGGTATTTGAGCCCTGGCCGGTGTGGCTCAGTTAGTTGAGTGTCATCCCTTCTACTGAAAGGTCACTGATTCAATTCCTGGTCAGGGCATATACCCAGGTTGGTGGTTTGATTCCTGGTCAGGGTTCATACGGGGAAGGTAGCCGATCAATGTTTCCCTCTCTCTCCCTCTCCCTTCCTCTCTTGCTAAAATCAATGTAAAAACAACATTTAAAAAATAATAACGACATACTGAAATCGCCATGGTTGTGAATTCAATCTCTGGTCAGAACACATACAAGAAGCAACCAGTGAATGCATAAATAAATAGAACAACAAATCTCTCTCTCTCTCTCTCTCTCTCTCTCTCTCTCTCTCTCTCTCTTTCATCAATAAATAAAAATTAAAATAAAAGGGATCATCTTGAAAAAAAAAATGAAGTATCATCATTCCCATTGAATTAATGTGGAAATTGAGACCTGGAGGGGTTAAATATCTTATCCAGGATGATACAACTAACAAGTGGCAGATCTGGAATCTGAGTTTCATTTTTCTTTCTTTAAAGCTACTTTATTGCCTCCCATTTAACAGGATTTTGAATTTTGATCCCATTAGATAAAATATTTTATATTATTTTCTGTACTATTTTATATTATTTTCTGGGTATAGGTCAAGCATGTCAAACTCAAAGGCTAACACAGGCCAAATAAACAAGGTTTAAGTTTATGTGGGTTGCAAAAAACCAAAAGCTTGAATTTTCATAGAAACGTATGTTTATTTCGATAGAGACATGCTGAAGACATTAGGCTGAAATAAATGAGTCATCATTGACATAAAATAATAGAACATTTTAATAAAAATTAATATTTTTTCTTGAACATTAACTTACCAGACACTGAATAACTGCACAAATTAATAAGTGTAACGCAAATAAACTTATTTTTCTTGTTCTCCAAAAGCGAAATATTTTCTGTTGCGCACACCAAACAAGTCAGTCCAAGACTAATGACGTGGCAATCAACTGCTAGAATAGTCACTGCTAGTATTAGTAGAGAGAAACAGTGCACCTGCGCGTAAGGCGTGTAAGGGAATTGAATGCAGCACGATTATAGTAATCAGTCATTAGCGAACGTTGTAGTTCGTTATTAATAATTATGTATAACAAGATGTTGTAAAAATTAAGTTACAATTTTTTAAAAATATATTTTATTGATTTTTTACTCAATAAAGAGTAAAAGGAAGGATCTCTCTGGGTAAGAGAGGAAGGGAGAGAGATAGTCAGAAACATCGATGAGAGAGAAACATCGATCAGCTGCCTCCTGCACATCTCCTACTGGGGATGTGCCCGCAACCCAGGTACATGCCCTTGACTGGAATCGAACCTGGGACCTTTCAGTCCACAAGCCGACGCTCTATCCACTGAGCAAACCGGTTTCAGCAAGTTACAAAATTTTTATAAAAATGTTTTTTACGTACCGTTCTATTGGCTAGGCCGCAAAAATATTCGTTGTGGACCCCATGGGGCCTGCAGGCTGGGAGTTTGACATGCTTAGTGTAGGTGGCCCTAGGACAGGTGGTATTTATGTGACTCTGAAGGAGGCTGAAGGTCTCCAGGCAAATCCTGATCTGGGTAAGACAGGGATAGAAATTTTGATTTATCTTACAGTAAAGCTCTGTTTGCTTTTATTAGGAATGTATGCATGGCTACATTCCTGTCAGTGTACAACTTCAGTGTTTACCACAGTTAGTAGGAATACCTTAGATTTCTATTCATGTTTTGTTCAATAGAGCAAGAGCTGAAGTATTTAACTTTAATGAGTTGATCTTTTCCAGTGTTCTCAGAAAGAAAAGCACATATATTAGCTTACGAAACTGACACGCAGAGTGCCAATAGAATCTTAGATTTGGAAGAGACCATAAAAGATGAAAGATGACCTAGTTTAGTCCTTGCATTCCAGCCTCAAGGTATATTAATTGTTAACAGGGGTTGAATATTGCTTCTGTTCTTATTTAAAGCAATATTTATAGTGAATAATTCTTATTATTTAGGAATGTTCAAATTAGATAGGATCAAATGAAATTATTTCATTTTACAGATGAGGAAACAAGTAACACCTCTTTTTATAAGACCATACGTATGGTTGAATGATGATATGAGTTTTTCCTTCTGGATATAATACTGATACTTTCTATTAAAATCATGTCAGAGAAATTTTAATTCTAGCCCATGAAATATGAGAAAGTGTTACCTCTCTGCTTCTCCTAAAGGGAGGATGGGATTAGAGCAATGGAGGGGGTGTGCATGTGTGTGTGCACACGCGTGCGTGCTTGGAAGTGTGCGTGCGTGTTGGAGATTGCAAAACCATAATATCTACTCACTTTGATAAAGAAATGCCATGAACTTGAGCATTTGACTTAGATTGAAAATGACTTTCTGCCAAGAAAGGCTCTTTACAAATCTTTGGCTAGTTGCAAATGCGAGATAGGATCATTCTTGTACTAGAGCCACCAGCCATGCATACCACCAGTCATGGTTACTAACCTACACTCCAGGGGTGAGGAAGCTGGAATTCTTTCACATGGACTGATCCCAGGTTTGCCTAGAAGAAAATACAAGATTCCAAATACCTTCCACATCTGGATCCCACACTGTGAGATTTGGCAGTCGTACTACTTTAAAAATGTTGCAGCATTGTTAGATAACCTGCCAGGATATGTTGAAATGGTACATAGTTTGGAATATTCCACATATGGGTAAGTATATAAGTTCTTAAATGCTGTTTTTCTTGTCCTTAATCTGGCAAAGAAATTTAAACAATCAGAAATCATAGCAACATGGTTCATTTTAGCATATTTATTCATCTTTGTTTTAATTATATTTTCTGGGAAAGTACCATTTAAAAGGTACATTGTTTAATGTAATAGGCAAGATGCTTGGAAAATCTTGTATATAGAGAGATCTCTAATGTAAGATATTTTCAGTGTGTACATTTCTTTACATACTTGCAATTATATTTTTCATTTGGGATTGCTCTGGTTCAGTAGTAGTGAAAGCTGGAATACTATGTTGAGAAGGATTCTGAAGTTTCACCAGGGTTTTTAATGGGAAAAAATACCCTGAGTGATTAGAGAAAAAATATACATTTTGCACCATGTATTTTTTAAATGGCACATTTTATGCTATATGCTAGAGGCCCAATGCACGAAAATTCATGCAAGAGTAGGCCTTCATTCCCCTGGTGGCTGGCACTGGCTTCCCTCTGGCACCCGGGACCTGGGCTGCTAGCACCGGCTTCCCTCCTGCACTGGGGACCCAGGACCCGGGACCCGGGCTTCCCTATTCTGGCCACTGGCAGGCAACCGGAACCGAGGCTGGCTTCTCTCGGGCTGCCCGCAGGCACCTGGGTCCTGGGCTGGCTTCCCTCAGGCCCTGGCTTGGTCAGGAAGGACATCCGGAAGATGTCTGGTCCAATTAGCATATTACCCTTTTATTATTATATGTATTTTACAAAAAGCTAAAACTTAATATGACACCCCAAAACATTGCATTGTGGACTTAAGTGGATGAATCATATAGCATATGAATTATTAATATGGTTGAATTAATATCTGTCATATTTGTTACTGTTTTCTATTAGCTGTCCTTGTTCTTTATACCTATCTTTATCTCCCATTCTTTTTTTTTTTTGCCTTTGTGGCTTTAATTGAGCATTTTGTATGATTCAATTTCCCTTCCTTTCTTAGCATATCAGTTATACTTCTTTCTTTACTTTCTTTAGAGGTTGTCCTAGAGTTTGTAATACACACACCAAACCCAAGTCTACTTTCTTTTTTAAAAATTTTTTTTTATTGATTTCAGAGAGGAAGGGAGAGGGAGAGAGAGATAGAGACATCAATGTTGAGAGAGAATCATCGATGGGCTGCCTCCTGCACACCCCCTCCTAGGGATTGAAACCACAACCTGGGCATGTGACTTGACCAGGAATTGAACTGTGACCTCTTGTTCATAGATCAAGGCTCAACCACTGAGCCATACTGGCCGGGCTCAAGTCCACTTTCAAATAACATTATACAATTTCACTAATGCAAGTAGCTATCATAACAAAATATTCCCAGTTCTTTCCTCCTATCCCTTATATCTTTGCTGTCATTCATTTCACTTATATATATATATCTCTTATCTAATAATAGACAAACATGGTAATTAACCATACCTCTGACATGCTTCCCATTGGCTAATCAGGGTGATATGCAAATTAACTGCCAACCAAGATGGTGGCCGGCAGCCAGGCAGCTGAAGCGAACAGGAG
>NW_006281978.1:284827-286102 GCF_000327345.1 Myotis davidii | reverse complement strand
GTCTGCTCCCCGCTGGCAAGTGGACATCCCCTGAGGGCTGCCGGGCTGCCAGAGGGATGTCTGATTGCCATCCTGGCCCAACCCCCCTGGGAGGAGGCCTAAGCCAGCAAGTGGTCACGCCTGAGGGGTCCCAGACTGCGAAAGGGCACAGGCTGGGCTGAAGGAGCCCCTACCCCCGAGTGCACAAATTTTTGTGCACCGGACCTCTAGTATATATATATAAGCCTCAGGGACCGTTCGACCGTTCGACTGGTCGCTTTGATGCTCAATGCAGGAGCTGCCCACTGGTGGTCACTGCGCTCCCACAGTGGGAGTGCTGCTCAGCTGACTAATGGGTGCCAGATGCCAGGCTCATGGCTGGCGAGCACTGCTGTGGCGGTGCAAGCCTCTCCTGCAGACACTCTCCCCGCACACCCCTACCCCATCCAGAGCAGGACCAGCATCGGGACCATCATCGGGACTGACTGGCATGAGCCCATGGCCACTTCTTGGTTATAGGTGGGCCGGCATTGCCCTAGGATGGGCGTGTGGAGACTGCAGTGGAGTGGCAGCAAGCCTACTGAGTGGTGGCGGAGGCAAGCACAGCGGGGCTATAATGAGTCAGAGTGGCGCGGCACCCTGGGCTTGGGCTCCTCCCCAGCCACCAGCTGCTCTGCACACTACTATATCCCTCAAGGGATGTTGGACTGCTGGGTTCTGCCTAATCCCCTCAGGCCATGCTGAGGGACCCCACTGGTACATGGATCCATGCACTGGGCCTCTAGACCTAGCTAATAAAGAGGGAATATGCTAATTGACCCTCACACCATCACAAAAGATTGTGGCACCCACAGCCAATAAGGAAGGAATATGCTAATTGACTGCCACACCCTCAAAGATGGCAGTGCTCACAGCCACAAGATGGCTGGCAGGGGAGGGCATTTGGGGGTGATCGGGCCAGCAGGGGAGGGCAGTTGTGGGTGATCAGGCCGGCAGGGGAGGGCAGTTGGGGGCGACCAGGCTGGCAGGGGAGGGCAGTTAGGGGTGACCAGGCCAGCAGGGGAGCAGTTAGGCATCGATCAGGCTGACAGGGGAGTGGTTAGGGGTGATCAGGCAGGCAGGCAAGCAGTTTGGAGCCAGCAGTCCTGGATTGTGAGAGGGATGTCCGACTGCCCATTTTGGCCCGATCCCATCAGATTCCCTCAAGGAGTCCCAGATTGGAGAGGGTGCAGGCTGGGCTGAGGGACACACACACACACACACACACACACACACACACACACAACTTCTCACCTG
>NW_006281978.1:277978-284606 GCF_000327345.1 Myotis davidii | reverse complement strand
TATAAGCTAATATTTGTTGCTATTATTTATCTCAAACAAGTGAGTATCTGTTAGATCAATTTAGAATAAGAAAAAATGAAAGTTTTGATTTTACCTTCATTTTTTCTCCAATGCTTTTTCTTTCTTTATATAGATTCAAATTTATCATATATCATTTTCCTTCTGTCTTAAGAACCTCTTTTACATTTCTTGCAAGGCAGGCTTATTGGAACAATTTCCTCAATTTTTATTTGTCAGAGAAAGTTCTTGTTTCTTTGTCACTTTTGAAGAATAATTTCTCAGGGTACAGAATTCCAGGTTTGTATTTTTTTTTCTTTCAACACTTAACATAATTCACTCCACTCTTTTGTTTGTATGGTGCTGAGAAGTCTGATGTAATTCTTAGCTTTGTTTCTCTAAGGCAGCGATTTTCAACTCTTTTCATCTCATGACACAGAAACTAATTACTAAATTCTGCAGTACACCAAAGGTATATTTTTTGCTGATCTGACAAAAAAAGATATAATTTTGATTCATTCACACTGTATAGCTATTGTTTTGTTGGCTGTTGGAATTTTTTAATTTGACAACCTTAAAGATAAGAGATCAGTGCCCCTGACAAATAGTCAGGTATTGTATGGTTTAAAAATTCTGAGGCACACCAGTTGAAAATTGCTTCTGTAAGGTAAAAGGATTTTCCCTCTTTCAAGATTTTTTTCTTTGATTTTCTGAAATTTGAATATGATATGCCTTAATGTAGTTTTTTGTTTGTTTGTTTGTTTTTGTTTTTAAAATCCAGATTTGTGTTCTCTTAGCTTCCTGGCTCTGTGTGGTTTGGTGATGGACATTAATTGGGGTTAAATTTACAACCCTATTGTTTCAAATATTTTTTCTTTTTCTTCATCTGATATTCTCATTATGTATAAGCTATACCTTTTATAGTTGTCCTACTATTCTTGGATATGATGTTCTGTGTGTTTTTTCCAGTCTTTTTTCTCTTTGCTTTTCAGTTTTGGAAGTTTCTATTGGTTCATCTCGAGCTCAGGAATTCTTTCCTTAGCTGTGTTTATTCTAGTAATAAGCTGTTTAAATGCATTTTTTATTTTTGCTGCATCGTTTCTGACCTCTAGCATTTTCTATAATAATTTTTTATTTTTTAATTACAGTTTACATAAAATATTATATTAGTTTAAGGTGTACAACTCAGTGACTAAACATTATATAACTCACTATGTGATCACCCCAATAAATCTAGTACCCATCTGATACCATACATCATTATTACAATATTATTGACTATATTCCCTGTGCTGTACTTTATAGCTTCATGACTATTCTGTATCTACCCATTTGTACTTCTTTTTTAAAAAAACCTATTTTTATTGATTTCAGAGAAGATGGGAGAGGGAGAGACAAAAACATCAATGATGAGAGAGAGCCATTGATTGGCCGCCTCCCCCATGCCCCTGACTGGGGATTGAGCACACAACCTGGGCATGTGCTCTGACCTGGAATCCAATCATGACCTCCTGATTCATAGGTCAATGCTCAATCACTGAGCAATGCCAGTTTGTACTTCTTAATTCCTTCACCCTTTTCACCTATATCCCCAAAGTCCCTCCCATCTGACAACTATCAAAACATTCTCTGTATCTATGAGTCTGTTTTGGTTCTGCTTGTTATTTATCTATCTATTTATTTTTAAGATTCCGCATACAAGTGAAATCATCTGGCATTTATCTTTCTCTATCTGATTTATTTCACTCAGTACAATACCCTTCAGGTCCATCCATGTTGTTGCAGATGGAAATATTACATTCTTTTTTATGGCTGAATCATATTCCATTTGATACATGTACCATTTCTTCTTTACTCATTCATCTATTAATAGACACTTAGGTTGCTTCCATATTTTGGCTAATGTAAATAATGCTGCAAAAACATATGGAAATATATGTTTTCTGATTTAGTGTTTTGGGTTTCTTTGGATAAATACCCAGAAGCGGAATTGCTGGATACTTCTTTGTCTTTTGCCATATTTCCTTTGTTTTAAAGTCTGGTATAAATATTGCTACCCCAGCTTTTTTGATTGTTTCCATTTTCATGAAATATCTTTTTCTATCCTTTTATTATTATTATTATTATTATTATTATTAGTCTGTGTGTCTTTCAATTTCAAGTGAGTCTCTTGTAGACAGCATTTGTAAGAGTCTTGTTCTGTTATCCATTCAGCCTTCATATGTCTTTTGAATGGAGCATTTAATCCATTTGCATTTAAAGTAATCATTGGCTGATATGTATTTATTGCCATTTTGTTATTTGTATTTTTGATCTTCTTAAAAATATTCTTCTTCAAGAAGACCCTTTACCATTTCTGGTAATACTGGTTTAGTGATCATGAACTCCTTATCCTTTTCTTATCTGGGAAGCTGTTTATCTCTCCATCGATCTTAATGATAGCTTTTCTGGGCAGAGTAATATTGATTGTAGGTCCTTATTTGTCATCACTTTGAATATTTCTTGTTGATCCCTTCTGGCCTGGAAAGTTTCTCTTGAGGAGTCAACTGACCATGTTATGTTAGCTCCCTTGTAGGTAATTAAGTGCTTTTCTTTTGCTGCCTTTAAGATTCTCTCTTTGTCTTTAACCTTTGGTATTTGAATTATGATGTGTCTTTTTTCCTTTTTATTGAATTTATTGGAGTGACACTTGTTAACAAAATTATACAGGTTTCAGGTGCACAATTTTATTACATATCATCTGTATAATGTATTGTGTGTTCACCTCCCCAATTATAATTTGTCTTGGTGTGGGCCTTTTAGGGTTCATCTTGTTTGGGACTCTGCACTTCCTGGATTAGTATGTATATTTCCTTTATCAGGTTATGGAAATTTTTGGCCATTATTTTTTAAACATATGTTTTCAATTTCTTGCTCTCTCTCTTCTCCTTCCTGCACTCCCATGATGTGAATGTGACTACTCTTGAAATTGTTCCAGAGGCTCCTTAATCCATCCTCATATTTTTAAATTATTTTTTCTTGTTGCTGTTCTGATTGAGTGTCTACTGTTTCCTTATCTTCCAAATTCCTTATTTGATAGTCTTCTTCATTTACTCCACTATTGATAGCCTATAATGCACTCTTCATTTCATTTAATGTATTCTTAATTTCTGACTGGTTCTTTTTTATGTTTCTATTTCCATTTTTATGTTTCCTATCTCTTTGTTGAAGTTCTCACTAAGTTAATCTACTCTTCCCTTAAGTTCATTGAGCATCCTTATAACCATTTTAAAAAAATGTATTGGGGATCAAGCCCATAACCCAGGCATGTGCCTTTGGCCGTAATCGGCTGGGACCCTTCAGTCCGCAGGCTGACGCTCTATCCATTGAGCCAAACCAGCTAGGGCATAACCATTGTTTTGAACTCTGCAGCTGGTAAATTGCTTATCTCCATTTGGTTAGTTCTTTTTCTGGAGTTTTGTTCTGTTCTGTCATTTGGAACATATTTTTTTGTCTCCTCATTTTGGCTACCTCCCTGTGGTTTATTTCTATGTATTAGGTAGAGCTGTTATGTATCCCGGGTTTGGTAGAGTGGCCTTGTGTAGTAGGTGTCCTGTAGGGTCTACAGCTTCCCTGATTTCCCTAGCTGGGCTCTCCAGGTGCTCCCCCTTGTGGGCTGTGTACACCCTCCTCTTGTAATTGAGCCTTGATTGCTCTTGGCACCACAATGAGAGTAACATACTCCCAGGTCAATTGGTTGTAAGGACTGGCTGTGACCACTGTAGAGGATCTTGTTTGCAGGGCTGACCCACAGAGCAGGACTTACTTCAGTGGGGTTCTGGTGCCTTCTGAGTTTTCCCCTTGAGTGTGTCGCTTGTGGTGGTTCAAATTGGCCTAAAGCTGTCCATCTGGCATGCTGGATCTGCAACTTCCTGGGAAGTACAGGTCAAAGTCTGTCTCCATCTGTGTCCTGCTCAGGGCCACCCAGCATGAGCTACAGAGTGATCTGAAGATGGCTGCTTCTTGTGCTCATTTGGAGATGCCCAGGCAATGCCAAGCTGTGAACCAAGGCTGGCTACTGCTAGTGTTGGGCCTGGGGCCACTTAGCAAAGGTCAGAGGCTGCCTGTTTGAGAGATTTTAGGAAAGTTTGAAGCATGATCCAACACGGGCCAGTACTATGGAAAAGCCACTAGAAACCGTTTGGGAGGGCATGCAAGTTGGGTGGGGCAGGGGTCTCAGGGAATTACCAGGTCAAGGTGAACAGTGTTAGCCAGGTTGATGGAGACTCAGATATGCTAGCTCTGTGTGTGTGTGGAGACTCATAAAAGGAACAATGTCCTCTGTTAGCACTTCTTTCTGGGAGAAAGTTTCCCTTCTAGCTCTCATTCTGATGTCAGACAATTCATTTAATCCCTGTATGTCTCTGGTGCCTTTAAAAAAATTAAATTAATTAATTAATAAAGTATTTTTTATTATTATTAAATTTAATTTATCTTTATTATTGAAAGTATTACAGATATCTCCATTTTGTAACTACTGCTCCAGCGCTGGAACTCAGAGTGAGTGGAGTGAGTCTGAGTAAGTCCATGTGTGTGACCTTTAAGAGGAACACCTAGGACTCCAGCAGCCCTCTATCTCACTCAGCCACAATCCCCACTAGTTTTTACTTCCCAAATTAATAGTAACTTCCCTTCCTGCTACTGGGATTCTGGGCTGGGGGGCCTGGTGTGATGCTAAGACCCTTCACTTCTCAGGGGAGACCTTCTCTAGCATTTCGTTTTTTCCCCTAGATTTTACTTCTTTCTGCTTATATTACACAGATATTTTTACATGTTGTCTACTTTTTGCCTTAGATCCTTAGTACATTAATCATGGTTATTTTAAATTCCCAGTCTGATCATCCCAACATTGCTGCCATATGTGAGTGGAGTTCTAATGCTTTCGTTATCTCTCAAACTGTGTTTTTTGCCTTTTAGTATGCTTTGTAATTTTTGTTGAAAGCTGGACATAATATACTGTGCAAAAGGAACTCTGGTAAATGGACCTTTAATGATGTGCTGGGGAGAAAGGAAGCATTCTATAGTGCTATGATTAGTTTTAAGTCTTTTGTGAGACTATGCTCCCGGGCTGTGAACTTTAAAAGTGTTTTTCTTACCCTTTGAGACAGAAAGAGGGACCTGGAGAGTATTATGCTAATCAAAATAAGCCAGTCAGAGAAAGACAACATCACATAATCTCACTTATATGTGGAATCTAATGAACAAAATAAAATGACGAACAAAATAGATCCAGAGACATGTATGCATAAGACAGACTGACAGATCTCAGAGGGGAGCGGGGCAGGAAGAGATTAACCAAAGAACTTGTATGCATATATGCATAACCCATGGACACAGACAAAAGTGTGATGAAGGCCTGGGGAGGGCATGTGCGAGGTGTAACAGGTCAATGGGGAAAAAATGGGACACCTGTAATACTTTCAACAATAAAGATAAATTTAAATAAACAAGCAAAAAAATAAAAAAAAGTGTTTCTCAGTTTTATCCTCTTCTTAGTTGAGACAGGTTGGCTAGGGGAGCAGGAGTGGGATATTTCCCTTCCTCCAGGTTAGTGAAACTCTAATAAAACTCGGGAATGTTAAGCTCTGGTAAAATAGTTTCTCTTGAGGGCAGGCCTTATTAAAAAGAGCAAAACCCTCTGGTGTATTTCATAATGGTTACATTTTCCCTTCTCTTGTGGGAAACACAAGGAGATTTTTCTTTCATGTACACTGTGAGAACCTGGGAGAGTTCCTTGAGGTAAAACTCACAAAAGTGTGGGGACTTTCCTACGAATTGGCCTTTCCTGAAGTTTTTAACTTTGAGACATGTCCACACTGAGCCTACTGTGATTTGTAAATTCATCAATTTGTCAGTTCAGATTTTCCTGTCTTTGGTACTGGTTTCCATATGGTTTTCTCCTCCAATAAGTTGTGATTATATTCTCTCTGCCACTCCAATTTTGGGGGCAGTGGTTTTCCCTCACTTCTCTGACAAAGGTAAGAAAAATATTTTATTTTTCAGCTTGTTCAGCCTTTTAGTTGTTAGGATGAAGTGAGGACATCTAAGCTCCATACATGCTGGACCAGAAACCAGAAATATCTGCACTATGTATTTTTCACTTAATAATTTATCTTGAAAATTGTTTCACATAACAACATTCAGCACCTCTGTGTTCTTTTTTTAAATATTTTATTGATATTTTACAGAGAGAAAGGGAGGGGGATAGAGAATTAGAAACATCAATGAGACAGAAACATCGATCAGGTGCCTCCTGCATGCCCCCCACTGGGGATGTGCCCGCAACCAAGGTACATGCCCTTGAACAGAATCGAACCCAGGACCTTTCAGTCTGCAGGCCGACCCTCTATCCACTGACCCAAAACTGGCTACCGCACCTGTGTTCTTTTTAACAGGTGCATAATTGTCCATTATATGAATACTAGAGGCCCGGTGTACAAAAATTTGTGCACTCGGCGGGGAGGGGGGGTCCCTCAGCCCCGCCTATGCCCTCTCGCAGCCTGGGACCCCTTGGGAGATAACGACCTGCTGGCTTAGGCCCACTCCCTGCGGGATTGGGCCTAAGATGGCAATCAGACATCCCTCTGGCAGA
>NW_006281978.1:274968-277161 GCF_000327345.1 Myotis davidii | reverse complement strand
TAGCTTAGAGGTTTGGCTCCAGCTCTTAGGCCTTCACTGCTGAAAGCAGGTTTCTGGCCTTTGTTTACTTTCTGTATTTGAAACAATGTTGTGATCCTGCTGGCTGAAGCCTGACGGACTAAAGCAAGTTTCGGGGGTTTTGTTTACCTTCTATATTTGTAACATAGTTGCCTAGAGTTGCAGCTCAGAGGCCTAAAGCGGCAGGCAGGAATGTTGGAGTCCTCCGTCACTGAAGCAAGCAAGCCTCATGTTCACTTTAAGCTCCCTGGCTGCCGGCCGTCATCTTGGCTGGCAGTTAATTTGCATATTGCCCTGATTAGCCAATGGGAAGGGTGGCGGTCGTACGCTAATTACCATGTTTCTCTTTTATTAGATAGGATCTTTTCATTTAATAATCTCCTATAAATGAGTGCCTAGTTTCTTTTTAATTTTTGGTTATAAACAATACTGTGATGAATATCTATGTACATACTTTTTTGCATATATATACAGGTAGATCCATAAAATAAATTGTTGGTACAAAAAATGTATTCATCATTACTAAATATTCCTCTATAGAAATGGTTCCAATTTAGATTCTATCCAACAATGTATGTGTACTCAATTCATCAATGTAGTATATTATCAAACTTTTAAAAAATCTCAAACAGTATAGTTGAGAAATGATATCTTGTAATTTTTTGTGGTACTCTATTAGTGAATTTGACAATTTTTAAAAATTTGTTTGACATTTTTTTCCTTTTCTGTGAACTCTGTTCATGACTTTCCTTTATATTTCTATTAGTTTGGTTATCTATTTCTTATTGGTTTATAGGAGCTCTTTATATGTAAGGAGATTAGCCTTTTGTTGTATTGCATTTACCCATTTCCCAGTGTGTAATTTATTTATTTTTTTACTTTTTAACAGTATTTTCTTGACATGCAGAATTATAAAAAACATTTAGGTGTTTAAATTTATTAGTTTTTCATCTGATGGCTTCTGGATTTTGCGTTAGGCTTAAAAAGACCTGTTTTTGCTGTTTTTATACTTTGGCTTTTTATGTTCAAATTTTTTATTCACTTGGAATTTATTTTCATATAAATTGGGAATTAGGGATCCAACTTGATTTAGCATTAGTTTTTCAAGTGTCTGACCAGTAGACCCAATTTTGGTTTATGCTATTTTAACTAAATATTTAAACATTTTTATTTTGTACATAACTTTTCAGTAATCATACTTTATTATATCAATATTGTAATAGTAATATGTAGAAAACTAATTAGCAGTAGCTTCCAATTTTTGTTTTTATATATTATGATACAATGGCTTTCAGCATGTATATATTATTTCTGATGAGTTAATTCTTTGGAATACATTATAAAGAGTAGAATAATTGATTTTGCTAAGTATGGTCATATTGCTTTCCAAAAGTGTGGCAGTTATTAATCCCACCATTGACTAATAAAAGCTCATTGATTTTGAGTGTTATTTTTTACTACTTTATTAAGCTGAAAAAAGGGAAAATAAAAGATTGCTATAATTGTAATTTACTTGAATATTAGGTGGTATGAACACCTTTTTTTGGTGTTGATTTACTCTTTTCACTTAGTGAAAGACCATGTACTTTGGGGTCAAACAGATCTAGATTTAAATTCAGCTCTACCACTTCCTAGCTTTGTTATTTCAGTTGAAAAAATGTGTATAATAGCACTTGCTGTATAAGGTTTTTTGATCATTGTATATGTGGCATATACAAAAACTAACTTGGAGACTGATTAAATGAAAAACATCTATTATTATTTCCTTTAGTGTGAATTATTTATCATATATTTGTGTTAAAAATTATATTGAGAAGAAATACTAAAGGGGCTGGATGAGAACTGGCATAGGGATAGGAGATGTATTAGTCATATGACCTTAACCAAATCACTTAACTGCTCTTGAGTGTTATTTGCCATGTAATAAGTCAACATAATTTCTATCTTGCCCACTTTGTTTTTGTGAGTATTGACTAAGATAACAGAGGTGACAGAACTTGAAAAACATTAATGTCAAGTATTTTTACTATTACTATTATGATGAGGAAAAGTGGATGCTCAGAATTCCTATAGCTCAGACTGTCTAAATTTTGAGATGCTGTCAGTGTGGACTATGGTTCCCTTTGAGAGCTCTCCATGTCAGCAGTGATTTAATGTGAGAAGGGGAGTAGTTTT
>NW_006281978.1:272479-274922 GCF_000327345.1 Myotis davidii | reverse complement strand
GGAAAGAAAGTATACATGAAGCAATTTAGGACATGTACAGGAAATTAAAGTTTGTATATATTTATGGAGAATAACTCACAATAAGCTAAAATAATCTCCAGGGAAATCCCCAATCCCTGGATCTTTGGAAGTCAGGATCATAGGACCTTTTGACGTCTTAGAACAAAGAAATGTTTGAAGCATGGTAATGACTCATTATCACAAGGAAACTAGGTAGAGTTAAACTCAGCCAACGTGGTGTTCCATAGGGTGGGAGTCAAGAATGTCATTTCTTGAGGCAGGCAGACCTGAATGCCAATCTTGTGTTTGTCACTTATCAGCTGATTGACATTGGTCAGATTGTCCCAGTTACCTGTAAAGTGAGACTCATAGTAGTAGTTCTTACCTCAAAGTGTTGTTGTGAGGGTTAAATGAGAGACAATGGTGCTTGTAACATGTTTACTTAATACAGTTCCTAACACATAGTAGGGACTGAATAGTAGTTATTATTAACCCTTTGTGGTCGTTTGTCTACTCTCAGCCACCACAGCTTTTTTACCACTTTGCAGAATTTCAAATAAAGCTTTACAAATTACGTTTAACTGTAATTAGGCATTCTCGCTTGTTAAGATATTTCAAAATAATACTTCAAAATGGCAAAAAGAAAGTTACCGAAAGAAGTGTACTGCGAATCTGAAAGTAATGATGGAGAGTTTTATTTTGGCACCTTGAATACTGACTCTGACGTACAAAGTGATAACGTTTGTAGTGATTCTACTAGTAGTGACGTAGTTCCAAAAAAGAATTAATAAATCTTCTTTACCCTTCATAATCTTGCATGTTATGTATCACTGCTCTTTCAATGGAAATTAATTCCGACCAGTACGACACCCGTGTCCAAATTTAATATGACCGCAAAGGGTTAACACAGTTATTTTTAGCAGCAGCATTAATATATCCACCAAAGAGTATAATAGAAAATCTGCTTCTGTTTGTGTGATGGTTACCTCTTTTATTGAGTAACATTTCCATGAACAATACTCTTGAAATGAAATTTCATAAATACCAAGTCTGAGGACTTTAGCTGGTAGAACTGTATCAACCTAGAGAGGAAAAGTAAACTGTTTCTCTCACACTTCACAGAGGTTTCTTCACACAGGTAGAAAATATGAAGCTTTAGAAATTCAGGAGGAATGAAATGTAGTTATATCTAGACATTTGGTCAGAAACATGCTAATCTTAAGGTTATTAAAAAATTATAGCCCTGGCTGGTTTGGCTCAGTGGATAGAGCGTCAGCCTGTGGACTGAGGGGTCCTGGGTTCGATTCCGGTCAAGCGCATGTGCTCAGGTTGCGGGCTCCATACCTAGTTGGGGGTGTGCAGGTGGCAGCCAATCGATGATTCTCTCTCATCATTGATGTTTCTATTTCTCTCTCCCTTCCTATCTGAAATCAGTAAAAATGTATTTTAAAAAAATTATAAGGAGTTTGAGGAGCCTGTTAAAGTTATTAACTTCAAAGAGTCATCAATAGAAAATGTAAATCAATAGTTATTTCTGATCAATTGTATTCACAGAATAAATCCAGATGCAAGCTAAATCAGTTTATTTTCACAGATCAACATTGTCTTTCTATAGATTGTATCATAACAGGAGAAAATGTCACACATTTTTAAGAAGTGACAGCAATGGATTAACCTAAATAGCCTTTCTTTCAAACCAAACAACAAATTCTGTACATACCACAACCATAGATTTTTAAAACTATTTTTAATGCTGAATTTCAAATTATATTTGAGTTTGGTGACAAGCATAGAGTGTTGACTTTTATACCAAATCTCCTAACATGTCTGAATTGTTAGGATTTCATCCATACCTATTTATCCTGCTCATTGTTGTCCAGTCATTTTTTAAAGGAATGATGTATGCTAATTTTTTGTCTGAAACTTCCCCATAATGAGTAGATTAAATCTAAACTCCACAGTAGGGTTATAAAATCCCTATGTAGTAATGCTTTGACATATGTAGGGTTGAGCAAAAGTAGTTTCACAGTTGCAAGTACAAGAAACACAGAGTTATTTTTTATTATTATTTATTAATTATAGCATTATTTTCCATACAAACAACTGTGAACCTACTTTTGTCCCACCCTGTACTAGTATTTTCCAGGTTATTGTTCTCTACTTCTATTTTTCTTCCTCTTCTCTAACCATCTGGTTCTGACATTTAGTGTGCAGCAGAATCAGGTCAGAAGCTAATTAAAAATACTATAGATTCTTGGGCCATGTCTTTTGACATCTGGCAGTGGTTTCTAAGAATTGAAATTTTTAACCAGTAATTGATAATCATGTCTCACTTTGAGAAACACTGGCCTAAGCCCAATTCCACCAAATGTCTTCTTATTACTTCAAAAGTCAATCTCAGTTTGTACCTCCCCACCTTTGCATCCTCTGTTTAAGTTTTTTT
>NW_006281978.1:266010-270810 GCF_000327345.1 Myotis davidii | reverse complement strand
GTAGGACTTCCACTCAGCCAGCGTTCCTGTGGGTCTGGGTGATGTCCCTTCCGTCTTTTAGTTTCACTTTTGAAATGGTTGTTCGAGGCGGCAAACTCCGGCGTTAACCTATGCCGCCATCTTGGTTCTCCTTCTTCCATTTTTTTATACCTAATTGACCTACCAATCCCTCATGACCTAGGTACAGTTACTTCCTCTTTGAAACTTTGGCCCAAACAATGTTAGTTTTCCTTTCACACTTTGCATGCACATTGAATGCTGATATTTGTATTAATTTCCTTCAAACAATTTAGACTTTCTTTTAAGGGCTGAGAACTTCCTGGTCATTTTTGTTTCACACTCTAGAGCTTGGCACACAGTCTAACATATAAAAATAGATGCCCAAGAAATGCCTTTTTATATAATTAGAAACATTTTAACAATGAGTTTTTTTAAGTTTTTTATTATTATTATTGATTTCAGAGAGAAAGGGAGAGGGAGAGATTGAAACATCAATGATGAGAGAATCATTGATTGGCTGCATCCTGTGCATCCCCCACTGGGGATTGACCTGGCAACCAGGGCATATGTTCTTGACTGGAATCGAACCCAGGACCCTTCTGTCCGCAGTCCTTTGCTCTCTCCATTGAGTCAAACTGGCTAGGGCAGAAATGCTTTTTGAATAAATGAATAAGTAAGTTGATGAAGGTCTTTGGCTTTTATATTTAATATCAGATGAAATAGATATTGTAGTTAGAAACTATTTGGTTGAATTCTGCCTTGGAGCATAGATATTAAGCAATTTTTCTTATTCAGTAAGAACAATTAGGAATTTTGCTAAACAGTTTATAATATAAGGTATTATTTCTTTATTAGTAGTTGAATAATTAAAATGCAGTTTTAATAGTACAAATAAAGCTCTGTGCCCTACAGCTGATGAATTTGTTTAGCAAAAGAGAGCTTCAGATTGCATTTCAATTACATGACTTTAAATAGACTTTGAAATGTTAATATATCAAAGCCCAATGATGACAAATGTTTGCCATAACAGTGGTATTATTTTGAATGTAGGAACAACAATGAAAAGAAATAGCAAAGAAATCTTTAGATCCATAGTAGGTTAAAAAATGCATATTTTTGAATAGAGTTGTCAGAAATCTAGGTATAACTGATGAGAATTCTCTCTATCTGGTTCTTTGTTTCAAACTAATAAAAAGCTCTTCTAATTAAAGAACAATTTTGTTAAGTGACAATCATTCAATCAACACATATTTATTAAAGTTTCATTTTGTGTCAAATTTGGCTCTAGGACATATAAATATATTAGTGACCCAAAGGGGCAAAGTTCCTGCTAATAGATATTGCTTTCTTGTTTGATGAGAGGGAGAGAGAGAAAGAGAGAGAGAGAGAGAGAGAGAGAGAGAGAGAGAGAGAGAGAGAGAGGTCAAATGGTGATAAGGGCTATTTTAGTTAGGGAGGGATGGAAAAGTTTCTTTAATCAAGTAACATTTGACCAGAGAGCTAAAAGAACTGAGGGAGTAGGTCATGTAGTGGGAATAACATTTGTGAAGGCTTTGAGGGCAGAGTGTGCTTGGGGAATAGGAGGCATACCAAGAAAGTCAGTGTGACTGGAGTGGGATAAATTGCAAGAAAGAGGTAGGAGTTGAGATCTTAGAAGTAGTGGTGATGGTGGTGTGTATGTGCGTTGGAGGGGGGCATGCATACGATACCAGGTAAGGCCTCATAAGCCATGTTAAGAGAGGAGAAGCTACTGGGGACTTTTGAACAGAGGAGTTACATGATTGTACATTTATAGACATATTGTCTACATAAACTGCCTCTTTCATTCTAATGTCTTTATTAGCCATTTCTAGACCATACTTCATGACTTTGTTTAGAAGTCAAAGAACATGATCAGAACAGTTTAGGCTGTTTTAGATAATTATTATTAATAATTATTGTTTAATAATAATAGTACTATTAATTTTAAGAATCATCATAAGAAAAAAAGCAGCAGCAAAAATAACAACAATGTCCATAAATGCAACCATTTACTAAGTGCCTGCTTTGTGTACTTTCTCTCTATAGAAACATTTCAACAATGAGTTTCACACAATCTTCATAATTACATGTGAGGAGGTACTGTTATTTTTTCTATTTTACATATGCAGAAACATGAACATGAGTCACTTAATCTCCATTTATCTTATTTCCATAAATAGTGACAACATAATAATATAGTGATTTATTTAGCTTATTTGCTTTTGACAAACAATAATGGGCTTGATTCAATAGCAAATATTAATGGAATATACTATGTTCTATCTACAATGCTAAATGCTTATATGCATTATCTTATTTAATTAATATAATAACCCACACAAGGAAACTGGAGTTCAGAGATGCAAAGTAACTTATCCAAGGTCACACAGCTAGTAAGTGGTAGAACAGAGACTATGACTATGTCTGACTTCAGGGCTTGCATTTTTAACTACTGCTTATGATTAAATGTGGGTGAAAATATTTTGATGCATTCAAAATCTTTTAAAGTGTATTTGGTGTAACCTATTTCAACATCTTTTTACTCATTTTACTTGTAATCTGAACATTGAGTCATCCTCAGTGGGATGCTTAAGTCCATTTGGAGTAATAATATAGCCTATTTCCATAAACCCATAGCAAATTGTATTGTTCCTTCTAGTTCAGCCACTGTGACAATCAGCCACATTATTACCTTGATCTGTCCATATGATCCATATGTTGATTATCTAATCATTTGAACTGTCTGGTCCTTGAGACCAATGATGGCCATGGAGTGCCTATCACTTTGAATATGTATCATGTGGAAAAATATATTTGTCATTACAGTCTGCCCAACACAAGTTATAAAAATAGTAACAAGGACAAAATACAAAGATGAGTTCCTGAGAGGAGAGGAAAGGCAACAAGAAGGAAAGGGATGAGAGAGGAGGAGGAGGAGGAGAAGAGAAAGAGAGAGAAACTCTCCCAGTGACAAACTGGAAATATATTACCAACATCAGTCTCTCAATAGCCACCAATCTACTTTGGATTCTGAAAGATTCTTTTATTCCCCGTTCCTAGTAGAAAACATGTCAAAGTACTGGCGAACCTCACTTTTCTTTCATTTTCACTAATCTCCTTATCCTAAAAACTCCCTCTAAAGCTTCGTCATAAAGAGAAAGGAATTTTAATGAAAGTTTATTCTTTGAAATAAATTAAACTGGAAACTTCTGGGAGTCAGGGAGTAATTTCATTTATCTCTGTATTTCTAGCACCCCGCCCAAGCCTGGTACATGATAGACCTTAGGAAAACGTTTGTTGGAAGAATGAGTGCCTTAGTGAAGCTTGAGCTATAAAAATGCTGTAGATAATGTCAACAGTATCCTACGTGAGCACACAGAGGGGTGTCATTATAAAATGTTGAATCCAGCTTTTTTAGTACTGACCATATTTTACCCAATTGGTGAAGAAGATAACCTTTCATTTCTTTATTCTCCATGTTCTTCCTTCCTTGAGAGAGGATGACCATTCTTCTCCCTGGTTTCCATGCTTGAACCTCCAAATAAATACAGGACTGCCATAATTAACTTAACAGCTCAAATCAATTAATTATTCTCAAAGATTTACATGAATGATTATCCAAAAGGGATATGTCCCAAGACCCCCAGTGGATGCCTGAAACCTTGGATAGTACCAAACTACAAATCCCAATATATAAAAACCCTGGGTCTGTCATGACCAGAGGCTCGACTAACCGGAAGTCAGTCCTGCAGTCAGCAGCTGGGTTGCTGAGGTGACCAAGCACTGACTGCTGCAGCTGCAGGCAAGGTGACCTAGCACTGACTGCTAAGGGGACTTTGAATCAGGCCCAGAGAGAGGCTTGAAGAGAGAAACAGGGTCTGATCCATAGCCTCTGTGGCAGCTGTTGATCAGCCCTTGCCTCTCTCTTTCTCTCCAGCAGCCACCCCTCCATTTCTCTCCAAGCCTCCACCTGGGCTGCTGATCAGCCCTGCCTTTCTGATCAGGCCCCATTGATAGGCCCAGAGATGCTGACTGGCATAGAAACCGACCAATCAGAACCAAATCTGGGTGAAGTGTGAGGAGCCAATGGCTGCCTAGGAGGCAGAACTTTTGACACTGACTGACATAGAAACTGACCAATCAGAACCAAATCTGGATCAACTGTGGGGAGCCAATGGCTGCCTGAGAGGCGGAGGTTTTGACGCTGACTGGCATAAGAACTGACCAATCAGAACCAAATCTGGATCAACCGTGAAGAGCCAATGACTCCCTAGGAGGTGGACCTATTGATGCTGATTGGCATAGTAACCAACCAATCAGAACCAAATCCAGGTGAACTGTGAAGAGCCAATGGCTGCCTAAGAGGCAGAGCTTTTGATGCTGACTAGCATAGAAATCAACCAATCAGAACCACATCTGGGTGAGCTGTGATGAGCCAATGGCTGCCTCAGAGGCAGAGGTTTTGACTCTGACTGGCATAGAAACCTACCAATCAGAGCCAAATTGTCCAGCAGAGGAGGCAGTTGCGGGTGAGATCAGGCCAGCTGGGGAGGGCAGTTGGGGACAAGATCAGGCCAGCAGGGGAGGGCATTTGGGGGCAACCAAGCTGGCAGGGTAGGGCAGTTGGGGAGGGACCAGGCCTGCTGGGGAGGGCAGTTAGGGGTGATCAGGCAGGCAGGGAAGGGCAGTTGTGAGCAATTGGGCCAGCAGGGGAGCAGTTAGGCATCGATCAGACTGGCAGGGGGGCAGGTAGGGGGGGATCAGGCTGACAGGGGGGTG
>NW_006281978.1:265388-265765 GCF_000327345.1 Myotis davidii | reverse complement strand
GGGGTCCCAGATTGGAGAGGGTGCAGGCTGGATGAGGGACACCCCACCCAGTGCACAAATTTCATGCACCGGCCTCTAGTATATATATAATAGAGGCCTGGTGTACAGATTTGTGCACCAGTGGGGTCCCTCAGCATGGTCTGCTGGGATTGGGTTGAAACCAGCTCAGTGCACAGATTCCTCCTGGGCATGTCTAGCCCGTCTCTCCCTGTCCCAATCTGCCAGACCCCAGCAGCAAGCTAACTTACTGGTTGGCGCGTCTTCCCCCTGGTGGTCAGTGTGCATCATAGTGAGTGGTTGAATGGTTCAACGAACGGTTGGACACTTAGCATATTAGGCTTTTATTATATAGAATGTTTTCCCTATACATGCATACT